>NW_021861615.1:0-927 GCF_006229205.1 Suricata suricatta | reverse complement strand
CTACTGCGCTCCGTCAAGAGTCCATGCTTCCCTGTGCCCATCTCTGGCTCAGCACACAGCACACAGCACTTGTGGAAGGGCCCAAGAGTCCATGCTTCCCTGCTTCCCATCTCTGGCTCAGCATGTTGTACCCAAGTTTGTAAAATCACCCCAAAACAAGCACCAGAGACTGCTAGGGAGACCGAGTCATGCCTGCAAAAGCAAAGGGCTTTATTACAGGCTTAAGCTCGGGCTCACAGACACCTCCGACCAGCTGGCCACTTGGAGAGAGCCCTGAACGAAGGCAGGGCAGGGCCTTTTATGCGTTTGGGAAGGGAAGTTACAGGAAATGATGACAGGAGTACAGTGATCCAATCCGTACCCCCCTCATCAATACTGGCAGTTGTGGGAGCCAATCACAATATTTGGAGAATTGACCAATCAGAGTGGGCCTAGGACCCCCACGTGGGGTGTGACTAGGCCCACCCTTAGAAAGGTCAAAGGTATCAGCCGGTCTCTCCTGATTGGGCACCACAGGAGTTGTCCCTCCTTATGGTGCGCCCTTTCAGGAGAAGCTGGCGCCTTCCCCTTTAAGTACAGGGGAAGGCTGGATCAGACCTGCGTCCTTGCGTGAAAAGCCAGCGCCTTCCTCTTTAAGTACAGGGGAAGGCTGAATCGGACCTGCGTCCTTACATTCCCCCCCTGCCTTGTAACTTGACCCAATCCTGGGTCAACTATGTTACCATTTACATGCTCTTTGACAAATGCTATGAACTTATTAGCCAAATGTTGAAAGTGGACCAGTGATTCCTCAGGCTTCTGCCATACTGGACCAGCCAGCTTCCAGGGTATGGCTAGAGCAGGGCTGGAGATCTCTGGAGTCAGAGTCTTTTTGAGGATTAGTTCAAGCTGATCATCTGGATCTGGATCACCTCACCAAGTTGAGGG
>NW_021861614.1:0-927 GCF_006229205.1 Suricata suricatta | reverse complement strand
GGGGGGGGCGGGGGGGGCGGGGGGGGTTCGGGGCGTGTCCTTAGACTGGCGTGGGCGGTGCTTGCGGAGAGCAATGGGGGGTGGGGGTGGGGCCGTCAGCCTGGCAGGGTCTTGCTGGCACACAGGGTGCTGCCACTGCCCTGGAGTCCCCCCTGTGGAGTCCCTGCCCCTCCCGGACCCACCTGGAACTCTTACCCCCCAACCCTGGCAGTTTCTGAGCTTTCTTCCTCCAGGCCCTTTGTGCGGGGCTGAATTTGATGTCCGCTGGATTTGATGTTGCTTCTTGAGTTTTCCAGAATGAAAACCAGGTCCTTGACTGCGACCCTCCCCCTCCCCTTGCCTAAGCTGACCTTGGCCTGCACACCTGTGTTTCCTCCCCGCTCTGGGCTTCCTCCTGTCCCTTGTTCCTCACCTTGCTGTCCTATATACTTTCTGTTTCCGACTGGGAAAGGTAGGGGGAGGGTCCTTAATTTGCAAACGCGAGGATTTCCTGCCTCTCCTACCTGGCCACGCTTCTTGTGCTCTGTGCTCAGAAAAGGGCTCTGGATGAGTCCACAAGTCCCTTGGACGGAAATCTCTCCGCCTCCCCGCCAGACCGAGGTGCAGAAGCGACACAGCCAGGAACCTGGGGGAGCATCCTGCAGCAGAGTGCCAGGGTCTGGCCTCAGGGCCGCCTGATGTCACGGGGCGGGGCTGGGCGGGGCGCGGGTGGAGGAAGGTTCTGGCAGCACTGCGGCCATGGCGAAAGTCAGGCAGCTGGCATCTAAGGCATCACGGCGCCGCGGCCCACCTCTGTCCATCGCCTGTAAGAGCTGGACACATCTGCGTGGACAATGTCCCCGTGCTTTCCCCAAGCTGCTCCTGAGGTCAGGGTCAGGGACTGCATCAGGGGAAGCAGTGGGGGGCGCGGGAACCTCGGGTGAGTCC
>NW_021861613.1:0-927 GCF_006229205.1 Suricata suricatta | reverse complement strand
GAAACATCACAGTCTGATAAAGCTTTGATGGGAGATTGCACAAATATAGTCAGAGAGGGGACCAGCACTCCAGGGTACAGGATGCCACACGGAAGCACACAGGCCCTTATTGTTCCTTGTGCCCCAACTTGCCCTTTGTAGTTTGTGCAGAACTCACACATTCTTCACATCTTCTTTTTTTAATGAAATCTTTAAAAAATGTTTTGTTGAGAGAGAATGAGTGGGGAGGGACAGAGAGAGAGGGAACAGAGGACCTACAGCGGGCTCTGTACTGGCAGCAGAGAGTCTGACAATGGGGCTCGAACTCACAAACCATGAGATCACAACCTGAACTCAAGTCCAATGCCTAACTGACTGAGCCACCCATATGTTATGCTGCCCCTTAAATCTCTTCTAATGATAGCAGTTTTATGTTGTTTTTCAGCTGAGTTTCTTTCCAGTCAGAGAAATAATGTCCTGAGGTCAGCACGTGGTCGCAAGGCAATTTTAGTCATAAGAAAATATTTTTACAATGCCTTTTGCTAAATCTTTTCAAAGAGAAATCTTTGATTACTTTACAAATAGAATTTGAATCCTGATTATAGAATAGAATGTACTACAAAGACATTCATCAAAACTGTACAAATCATGTTTGCTTCCCTACTCTTCCTTTCCATCTGTCTCTGTCCAGGCAATGATCAAACGGACTTTTAAAAATTGTACAACGGACATGGATACAGGCAGATATTCCTGATGTGCCTGTTTCTTGGGGTATACCTCCAAGACCTTGTGTTGGTTTCTTCTATTATTGAGGGAATGAACAGCAGATCTGTGACCGCCATTTCACAGCACTCTTGTGAGGGGCTATCAGGGCCTGAAGGGAATGAAGACAGAGGATCCAGATGGGGCTCCTGTAAGTTGATAGAAATGTCCTGTAGGACTTCATTG
>NW_021861612.1:0-927 GCF_006229205.1 Suricata suricatta | reverse complement strand
TGTAAATCACCTGGTCGGCGGTACTTTGTTATGGCAATCCTAGCACACTAACACAAATGCTAAAGGAGGCTGGATCCTAAGGCAGGGAAAATTATAAATTGCAAATCTTGCCTTCCCCTTAGATTCTTGCTGTTTGAAAGAGTAATTCCTAAGTCCTTACAACTGCTGTGACTCGGGCAGGAGTCCAGCATATTTGGTTCCCTTCTGGGGGCTTAGCAAGGCTTAAATGTCTGAACTAACCAGTTCTGACTCTAGTCAGCTTTTACCTTGCTGTTCTCAGCACCCAACTCACGCTGCACTCTGACTTGTAATTTTAGGAAGTCCCTGGGATATAGTTTCTCCTATGGGACCTATCAGCACTGAGATAGGTTGTAAGGGCAAGTTGGTTTACTATTGGGTCTCAGTTTCTTTATCTATACAATGAGTAAGATAATTTTTTTTAATTTTTTTAAAATGTTTTATTTATTTTTGATACAGAGAGAGACAGAGCATGAGAGGGGGAGGGGCAGACAGAGAAGGAGACACAGAACTGGAAGCAGGCTCCAGGCTCTGAGCTAGCTGTCAGCACAGAGCCTGACACGGGGCTCAAACCCAAGAATGTGAGATCTGATCTGAGCCGAAGCCGGAGACTTAACCAACTGAGCCACCCAGGCGCCCCAATGAGTAAGATAATTTTGACAACAGCCTAAGATATGTTCTGGCTCACACACTTCAGTTCTAATACATTGTAATGATGGTTTAAGGGAAAGAAAAAATATTTTTAAAAATATTTTTACATTTATTTATTTTTGAAAGAGAGACAGAGCACAAGTGGAAGAGGGGCAGAGACGGAAGGAGACACAGAATCTGATGCAGGCTCCGAGCTGTCAGCACAGAGCCCCACGCAGGGCTCGAACTCACAAACTGTGAGATCATGACCTGAGCCCA
>NW_021861611.1:0-927 GCF_006229205.1 Suricata suricatta | reverse complement strand
CCACACCCTGAGGTTGCCAGGGGGCACCTCCTTTCTGAGTTTTATCTCAGATGCAGCTGTTTTTCCTGACACCTCACTTCTGAGGGACTGTGGCTTTGACTGTTCTGACCTACTCTGGGAGGGTCTCACCGAGAAGAAGCTGGGTACGAGCCAGCCCAGGACCCTTCTTGGGACCATGCTGCTGCCGATGCACTGAGACTGACTTCGACTGGGTGCCAGCCCGCCCCAGAGTTCACGTGATGGTGGAGCAGAAGCGTTTCAGGAATTATAGAAAATCACAACACACATCCGGCACCAGGCTTCATTCCTATAACATCCTTGTTCCAGCCCCCGCGAATGTGGTTGTGCTCTGGGGACAGCTAGGACTTTTGCTGGGATGGCCAAACAGCCTGTCTCCAATGTCCCCCCAGCAGGGGAACCGCCTCTCCCCGTGTGCCGTGTGGACCCCTCAAACCTCACTCTCTGTTCCTCAGGATTCGCCCTTCCCCCCAGAGGTCCGCCAGGTATCCAGCTGCAGAATTTCAGACTCTGCTCCCCTGTTTATAGAGTCTGAGTGCAATTTCAACCCTCTCCTTTCTCCTTTCTCCTTTCTCCCTTTGTCGTTCTGTGCCTTCGACAGTTTGCACTTTTCCATTTCCTCTGCAGCGGCTTTTGGGGTGTTTTTTTCCTGTCGTCTCCCCATCAACATCGTCATTCCACAAGCAGAAACAGCTCCCTCCTCTCCGTGGCTTCTCTCGCCCCCAGTTCACCTCTCCGTGCCGTGTACCTGCTGAGTTCTGTGGTTCAGGTTGTGCAGATTGTTGTGTTAATACTCAAGTCAGGTTTCTAGGTGTGCAGGGTGGTTTAGTGTTGATCTGGCTGCATTTTATGGATGTGAGATGCAATTAAAACTTCTGTGCTGTTCCACCACTTTGGCCCCTCTCCCTA
>NW_021861610.1:0-927 GCF_006229205.1 Suricata suricatta | reverse complement strand
CCTGGAAACAGCAGATACCAGAGGCTCTAGAACTCTCTCTATTTCATCCTGTGGTTCGGAGATACTCTGCCGATCAGCGGGAGTGGGGCGGCTCTGTTTCCTCCTGGACAGTAGCTGAGAGGATCCCAGCAGGATGGCCATTCACCTGCCAGAAACGGACTCAGGACACTCAAGTCCCCATCTTCAGGGTCTCTGGAGCTTTCTCAGAAGGGCGGGGCTGTGAGCACTGTGTCTTCCCAGACACTTAGGTCCTTCTTCCCACTCAGCAGTAAGGGATTTGTCTCTGTTAGTTTCCCTCCAAGCACAGAAGACATTTGAAGGGACTTTGCTCACAGGAGAGGTGTGTGTGCCCTTGCCTTTGGTTCCTTCCACTCTGCCACACCCACCAGGGGATTTGCATGCTGTCCCCTGGGGAGGACCTCCCTCTGACATAAAGCTCAGTCTGTCCTTCTCTTCACCTGTCAGGACTCATCAGTTCTGCTTCTTACAATGAGGTTCCCTGCTCAGCTGCTGGGGCTGCTGGTGCTCTGGATCCCAGGTGAGGGCGGAGGGGGTGAGAGAGGAGCATGGGATGTACGGGGAGAAATCTGGGGGTGCTCCTGCTCCCCATGTGTTTTCTGCTCATGGATGGACTGCCCTCCAGAAGGAGAAGTTAATTTGGAGGCCTGGAAAATCCAGATGAAACTGAAAGGAACAAGGAACAGTTTTTTGGTGAAAAGCTGGACTAGAAAGTGGTCATTTGTGCCTGCAATTCTTGGGTTGTTCTTAAAATTGTTTACATATAGAGTATGAATCATATCACAAAAAATAATTTACCCTGAAATTAAATAACAAGATCATAAAAATGGCTCATAATATTTCTGCATGACCTTCACTTCTCATTATTTTAGGATCCCATGGGGATGTCGTGCTGACGCAGACCCCTCT
>NW_021861609.1:0-927 GCF_006229205.1 Suricata suricatta | reverse complement strand
ATCCCTGTAACCCAGGAATGAATCCCACTTGATCCTGATGGATAATTCTTTTTATATGCTGTTGAATTCGATTTGCTAGTATCTTGTTGAGTATTTTTGCATCTGCGTTCATTAAGGATATTGGTCTGTAGTTCTCTTTTTTGGCTGGGTCCCTGTCTGGTTTGGGTATCAAGGTGATGCTGGCTTCGTAGAATGAGTTTGGAAGCTTTCCTTCTATTTCTATTTTTTGGAATAGTTTGAGAAGAAAGGGTATTAGCTCTGCTTTAAATGTCTGGTAAATTTCCCCTGGGAAGCCATCTGACTCTGGGCTTTTATTCGTTGGGAGATTTTTGATAATGGATTCAATTTCTTCACTGATTTTTGGTCTATTCATGCTTTCTATCTCTTCCAGTTTGAATTTTGGTAGTGCATGTGTATTTAGGAATTTGTCCATCTCTTCTGTGTTGTCCAGTTTGTTGGCATATAGTTTGTTATAGTAATCTCTGATGATTGCTTGTATTTCTAAGGGATTGGTTGTAATAGGTCCTTCTTCATTCATGATTTTGTCTATCTGGGTGCTCTCTCTTTTTTTTCTGAGGACCCTGGCTAGAGGTTTATCGATTTTGTTTATTTCTTCAAAGAACCAACTCTTGGTTTCATTAATCTGCTCAATTGTTCTTTTGGATTCTATATTGTTTATTTCTGCCCTGATCTTTATTATTTCTTTTCTTCTGCTGGGTTTGGGGTGCTCTTGCTGCTTCCTTTCTAGTTCCAGTAGGTTCTCTGTTAATTTTTGAATTTGTGCTCTTTCTAGTTTGTTGAGATTGGCCTGGATTGCAATGTACTTTCCTCTTAGGACTGTGTTTTCTGCGTCCCAGAGATTTTGGATTGTTGTATTTTCATTTTCGTTGGTTTCCATATATTTTTTAATTTCTTCTCTAATTACCT
>NW_021861608.1:0-927 GCF_006229205.1 Suricata suricatta | reverse complement strand
AGTTTGCTTACCCAACCTCCAGTAAACACCAAGTGACAGATTTGGGACTCAAACTCTGAGGTGGCTCCCAAGCCTACCTATGCTCTTAAACTGCTCTCCTTACAGTCATAAATCTGACTCTGGCAAGGTCACTGCGGGAGCTAACCTCACTTATCCCTGTTCCTTCACGCTACAGGTTCACTACGGAGGAATGGCAGAACTGAAACGAGAAAATTGGAGGAAAGGTGAGGGATATCACCTCTCTCGTACTTGTCTGGCTTAGGCAATCCTCTGATCTTCACCAGTTGTCAGAGGCAAAGGGGTTCACACAGATAAAAACTGAAGAGGCTGCCTTAGAGCATTCTTTTCGTTCCCTCTTTTTCTTCCTCATATTCACCCTTACACTTCTTTTTGGGGGCTTTGCATCTATAGGAAGACTTGTTAACAGTACGGTGTGACGTTTATTATTTAAGCTTCCTCTTGAGAGCTGGTGTCAGGCTAGTGCTATGCTAGTCAGTGTCTTTGACCTCTCCCAGTTCTGCTTTTTGGGTGTGTTAGAAAGGTAAGCATGATGAAAACTCCCAAACCTGGTTCATGAACTCAGAATTTCCCCTGATACATTAACCTGCTGAGAAATGGCTCTAGTAAGCTTATCTGTGTTGAGAGCAGCATTCCAAACAAAATCCATCTTCTCCTAGTTTAAGGAGAAACCAGTTTAATTTCATGTTAATTTAGCAGAAAGACTTTTTCCATACTCACAAAGGCCCATGATCAAGAGGATTGCTTAACTTTCTGAAACTTTCTTACCCTTTCCTCTCTATAAATTATGAGTCTGAGTCATTCTTTTGTGAGACCAAATTATGTATGTAAATGAGTTTTAAAGCTGAAATATTCTTAGTTAGAATAGATATGTTTTATTATGAGAAACATTGTTTTGCCAGCTAATAT
>NW_021861607.1:0-927 GCF_006229205.1 Suricata suricatta | reverse complement strand
CCAAATCCTATAGCTTTGGGCTATAGCTACTTGTGGTCATGTCTAGGTTTTGGCAAATGATAATCCCACAGAAAGCCAGGAGACACATCCCTAGAGGGGACTGTGCTACGTCCAGGTCTCTCTGTCACTAGGAAGGTGTGCCCTCTCCTTCCCACTAAGTGGAAAGCAGAAGAGGTGGTGAGTGACCATGGGCCACGTGGGCGGGGGACCAGCCCATGCACCACAGTTGAAAGGTCCCGAGTAGGGGGTTGGTGTCAGCGCAATATCTCTAGGAAAGGAGACAAGACGAGACCGAGACGTGACGAGAGAGGACGCGACAGACAGCGTGGATGGTGGGAAAGCCACACTTTATTAGGATAGTCAGGGTCTTATATACCCTGGGTGATTACATTGTTTCTTTAATGGTTACATAGTTCAAGGTCCTTGAAGACATGCTCCAGAAAATGTCATGCTGATCAGGACAGCAGTAAGTAACAGGATTAAGTCATTACAAAAGAGGAATTCCCTAATAATGGTCTGGTTTTAAACATAAAATAAACCTGAAGAATTCTATGAGGAGATATACATTCCCTAAGGCCCTTCATCCGTTATTCAAGGGTAAGATGCTCATCCTTTTATAAGCAAATCTTTTGGCAGAGGATTCTGTTCACTCCCAACAGCAGGTAAAGAGCCAGAAAATAAAGGAAGGGAAGGTCACTGACTGACCCAAGTTGATTCAAAGCCTAAAAGGATATGCCTCTTTGCAAAGCAATGAGAAAATCATAGGATGAACAGAAGCCATATGTGGGGCCCAGGAGGCCAAATATTGTGGGAGGGTATTTTTTGCCTACTGGGCCCCAACACACGTGGCAAGGATTTTCGTCTCCCGGGCTCACACCGTCATGTAGCCTCCTTCCACACTGACGCAGGAGTGGCCGTGGGACCAGT
>NW_021861606.1:0-1843 GCF_006229205.1 Suricata suricatta | reverse complement strand
AAGTTGCAACATACTGAATTAGGTCCAGAAAACATATATAGTGTCTGACCATGTGCTGGCTGCAGAGTGATACATCACAATTAGGCATGAGCAATTTAGTAAATTGTAAGGATCACTAGAGTGTATAAATTCTATTTGAGTCCCACAATATTTTATAGGCCTTACCCACTTTTATGAATCCACTTCCATTTTTCCCCCCATTCTGTTTGTTGAATAGGAATTGTTAAGGGCTTTTAAAAAAGGATACTGTGGTGTCTCTGGCAAAACCTAGGGCATGTTTTGAAGGGCCAATCCAGTTCACACTCATTTTTAAAACACTTAGGCAGGTGTAGCCATCAACATTCACCTTTGTACCACTTCATTTCTGGAAATAATTGAGCAGACCAGCATTACACACCTGACACAAGGTGAATAAGTGAGGGGAGGAGCCAAAAATACAGCAGGGATCTGGGCACCTGGGTGGCTCAGTCAGTTAAGCCTCCGACTCATGGCTCAGGTCATGATCTCATGGTTTATGGGTTCGAGCCCCGCATCAGGCTCTGTGCTGGCAGCTAGCTCAGAGCCTGGAGCCTGTCTTCAGATTCTGTGTCTCCCTCTCCCTCTTCCCTTCCCCTGCTCATGCTCTCTCTTTCTCAAAAATAAATAAAAACATTAAAATTTAAGAAAAGATAAAGAATATGGCAGGGATCTCAAGTCTGAATCTCTAGGCTGCTAAACAGGATTACCAGCAATTTTTGAGGACCCACCCACTCCGTTGCCTGGGTAAACTATACTCAGCCTCTGTGGGTTCTTGTTTCTTCCCTGATAAGCCAGGTTGCCCTGGCTTGGAGAGGTGGGGCTAGCAGGTAGGCAAAGAACACACAGAGAGAGTTCCAGGTGCCTTCTCTGTTCTGTTTTGTTCAGCTTGTTTTGACGGGCCAAAGATTGCCAAGAGTACAATCTCCTTCCCCAAATTCCTCCTCGATATTATTCAACATAGTGGACATAGTCATGATGTATTCTCTGATTCATAGATGTTCATTCTGTCAAGATGTAAACTAAGTCTGATACATGATGCCATGCTATGAACCATGTAGCTGGAAACAGTGTTGGGACCTGATCATGGATCTCCCAACTCCTGACTCTTTTCACTATAAGGCCACTGATCTTCTCTACTATCAGATGCATTTAACTGGTGGTATGGAAATGAAGAGGAATGACAAGTTGTGTTCTAAAGAGAATTGAGAGGTTGGAGATATAAAATAAATTCCTGCCAAACTTAGAGAGTAAACAGACAGCAACTTCATTATCTTTGTCTTCATTAACTTTAGATTTTTCAATGGCACAAATCTCTTAGCTTTTTTTTGTATAAAGATATATATATAAGGTGAATGCAAGAAAATTATATCATGTGATTCCAAATGAAGCCTTTAGGTGAAAGGAGGGCCATAGGAAGATATGATTAACTGGAACCCAAATGAACCTCTAAAATCATCTGCAGGCTCTCTTTCTGCTTTCTTCTTTAGAGATAGAGTAAACCAATGCAGAGTCCTAAGAACCTTGCATGGATTGCATTCACCTTCTACTGAACACCCAAAATGAGTCTAAAACATGCTCTAATCTTAAAATCACATTTTTCAAAGTGCCTTTACTTTTCTCTCATTGTTATCTCTTTTTAGTTCCAAAGAGAAAAGATAGGATTAATGATAATTACTAGTGACCTTTTAAAAACAATTATGGCTAAATTTCATGAATAATCAAAATTAGCCTCCATTTAGCAGGTGAAGAATTTCTCAAGGTCACACAATATGTGATAAATCAGGTCTAGGAATCCAGTCCCCTATTTCTACCATAGGTCACTGTC
>NW_021861604.1:0-928 GCF_006229205.1 Suricata suricatta | reverse complement strand
TGGCCCTCTCTGTGGTGGCCGCAACCCACGGCTAAGCTATCTTGTACAATTCCTCAGCTATTGGCATAGAAGCAACATTGTTCCCCTAGAGCCTGGCATAGCCCTCCTTGGTGTAACAGTAACAAGTCTAACTAACACTGGCCTGTTCTGTAACACCATTTCAGCTAAGGAATCCAAAGAATATTGTAAATGATGAATGCAGCTTTCTAACTCTGCTAGTTCGGCGTCAATGGCCTCAGTTAATGCATTAAACTGTTGGCTGCTCTGAATTAGAGCAGTTGTGCCTGTCCTTATCCCTGCTGCCACTTCTGTCCCGATTTGAAGGGTTAAGAGGGCAGTTGATACCCCAAAGTCTCGCTTGGCTCAGAGATGCACCTGTTCTGACTGGACTTCAAAGAACGAGGATGCAGATGCGGGAAGGTAATGTACCTGTGGGAAAAGAGCGACTAGGTTGCATTAAGTGGTGTCATCTAATACCTGAGGGTGTGTGCAGGGAGTGAGTCCTGAATACACCTGAACCACGTCCCTTTGGGGGTTTGATATAGGAGAGACCTGTGGCAGTCATGGCTTGATTACATAAAGGACTGAGGCGTGGAAAGGTCGTCAGAGTTCCCTTGTTCCCCAAGACATGAAGGCCTGAACCAGTTACTTCCTGTATTGTCAAAACAGGAGTTTGTCCCCAGGTACAGCTGGCCCCCCGTCGTTGGATACCTGTCCTGGTATTGCCCATCTGATGTAGAAAGGGGGTCGGGGGTCTAGGCAGGGCCAGCAATCTTTTTCCATGAGGTTTGTAGAGTTTAAGAGGCCATAAGTAAGGTTCAAGATAGTGTAAGTCACTTGGTTTGGCCTAGGGAGTGGTGGCTTAATCGATGGGTTGTTTGGGGGAGCATTAGTAACGTTAGGGTTTGAAGCGGCTCGAGTGGGGGGC
>NW_021861603.1:0-928 GCF_006229205.1 Suricata suricatta | reverse complement strand
GCGAAGAAACTTTCTGATGTGCGGACCTCGTTAGGAGCACAGCGAGGCCCGGCGGGTACCTCTTCCCAGGGGTGGCAGCTCCCGCTCTGTGCTGAGAACACATCCCAGAGTTGCAAGAGAGGGAAAGACTTTGTTGGCATGGCCCAGTGCAGCCGATGCTCAGCTGTGTGTGTTGCTTCGTATAAAATGGGCACGTGGGTGAGGATGGGGCTTGGACCATCTGGTTTGCTCTGTGCCTCTTCAGTGCCAAGAATGCTCAGCGCACACTCAGGGAAAACCTGTTAGATCACTGACATGGTCTTACGTATTTCTTTACTGCAACAGTTCTCATTGAAGGGTGACTTTGCTCCCCAGGACCCTTGGTAGTGTCTGGAGACATTTTTGGTTGTCTTGGCTGGAAAAGGGGGGTGCTCCTGGCATTAGGTGGGGGGTAGGGATACTGCTTAACATCCCACAGTTAAGCCCAGGACAGTCCTCACAGCTAGAATGGTTCACCTCCCAATATCAAGTGTGCAAACATTGAGAAACCCTGATTTGCCGGCTTCTAATTTGCCTCTGTCCACCAGAACATCAGACCCAGGGACTTTTGTCCGGCTTGCTCACTGCTGTGTCTCCAGCAAGTGGAGTCTTGTCTGACAGGGTAGATGCTCTGTAACTTTGCACTGACTGGAGTGAGGGCTTTCGGCACCTGCTTCAGCGTCTCTGAGTTCTTCCCCTTCCCAACATCGGGCACTTGCTGGAACAGACGCTGGGGGTCTGCAGATGAGCCAGACGCGGCCCCTGCCCTCCAGAAGGGCTCCTTCTGGTGGGGAAGACCCAGCCACCCATGCATGGGCTCTCCGTTTGTGATGAGGGCATATCTCCTTTCAGGGAAATAGAGCTCCAGACAGAAATACTTTGTGATGTGACAAAAATGGTATTTTACTTT
>NW_021861602.1:0-928 GCF_006229205.1 Suricata suricatta | reverse complement strand
CAAGATGACCAAACATTTCTAATAAATTTTAACTTGATAAACAAGTGATGTCTTGCAATATGAATAGTACTTGATGTTGAATGTCACATAATCACAACTGAGCCCATGGTTCCTGAAGTTCACTTTGATATATGAGTGCTTTGGATCATAAGCATGCTTCCAGAACGAATTATGCTCGCACACCAAGGTTTTACTGTAGTTAAAAATCATGACACAATAAAGAAAAGAGCAGTGACTTTCCAAAGCAATAAGATTTTATTTTATTTTATTTTGCAGTTAGCAGAGGGAAAAAACATAGTAGATGTGGAATGTTACTATTCCTCACAATGGTATTTAGAGAATTATGTGTGAATTTTCTGTTCCTGACTGCTCCTGGGGAGATCACCAGGGTGGGTCAGATCTAGTCTTTGTAGGGGGTGAAGAAGCCATTGGATCTGGTACCCTGAGTGTTGTTCACTTAGTGACTTCAGTTTTGAAGAAGAGATAGATAGGGTTTGGAAAGAAAAAGTAAATTGAAGAGTGACAGGCTGCCTTTTAACTTTTGTCCCCATACCGAAGTCACGAATGTTTCTCTCCCGTCCAGATACTCTCGGCATTTAGTGACAAAGAACTGGCTGCATACGCGAAAGCAGGCGCTGTGGCGGAGGAGGCTCTGGGGGCCATCAGGACCGTGATAGCGTTTGGGGGCCAGAGCAAGGAGCTGGACAGGTCAGGAAGGTCCTCTGTCCACTAGCACAAAGAACCCATTTCTATATTTTTTGTGGCTCATTCTTCTGTGGTATGTGTTTGCTGCTTTCCTTTTCTTAGTATTAATCCCTCCCCCACAAAATACAAGGACCCTTTACAGATACCTGCTGTTTAATGTCAGCCTCTAAGGCAGGGTTTTTACCCTTTTTATATTCCATGGGCTCCCTTGGCAGTCTGATGA
>NW_021861601.1:0-928 GCF_006229205.1 Suricata suricatta | reverse complement strand
GGTGCTCAATAAATCTTGCTAACCAATGACATACAGTCAAGTATCTGACACCTTCTGTGAACTCTCAGACCCTAGAACCCCCTTCTGGAAGGCAGCTTCACATTATCTTGTCAGAATGCAAACCTCAAATGCCTGGGGGGTGGGGAGCGGTCTTTGTCATCTTTACAGACTCAGAAACAGGTCCGACGTCCCTGTATTCAATGCCAGATCAGCTGGATGAGAAGCCCCTATTTTGAGGGGCGCCTGGGTGGCTCAGTCAGTTAAGTGTCCGACTTCAGCTTGGGCCATGATCTCATGGTTTGTGACTTCGAGCCCTGTGTGGGGCTCTGTGCTGACAGCTCAGAACCTGGAGCCTGCTTTGAATTCTGTGCCTCTTTCTCTCTCTGCCTCTCCCCAACTTGTGCTCTGTGTCTCTCAAAAATAAATAAATGTAAAAATAATTTTTTTTAATAATAAAAAAAAGAAGCCCCTATCTTGAACCCAGCCTGCCCCGCTCCCTGCACTGGCGTGAGTGCAAGAGAATGAAGGGCACCGAGTGAACTAAATTAGATCCTTCTCACCATCTCAGCCAGTTTATTTGTCAGCCTTAGTCCTAAAGAGACATTGATGAAAACTCCGCGGGAAATAATGAGGCAGCAGAGGGGAAGGCTCACCACCGTAAGCAAGCGATATCCTGTCCTCTCCTGCTACCCTCCAGCTCACTGGATTCTAAAGAAACCTCCAGGGGGGCAGCTGGGGGGCTCAGTCGGTTGAGCGTCCAACTCCAGCTCAGGTCATGATCTCATGGTCCATAGGTTCGAGCCCCGCGTCAGGCTCTGTGCTGACAGCCCAGAGCCTAGAGCCTGCTTCCAATTCTGTATCTCCCTCTCTCTCTGCCCCTCCCCTGCTGGTGATCTGTCTCTCTCTCTCAAAATAAAATAAAGACATA
>NW_021861600.1:0-928 GCF_006229205.1 Suricata suricatta | reverse complement strand
GGAGGGGGGGAAGTGCAGCATGGGAACTACAGTCAGTGACACTGTGATGACACGTAAGGGGACAGACGGGGACCACACTCAGCCCGCAGAGCGCCCAGTGCACACCTGATGGGAAGGTAACCTCGTGTGGCAACAATACGCTTCACTCCAATTAAAGAAGGAAGAACTAGGGAATCTGCGTGTCCAGCGAGCTCCCCCCAGAGTTCCCTGCTCAGCCACGCCGTGCTTCATTCTCCGAACTTGCTAAGCAGGTGCGGCAAACGTGAAACTCTAACGTTGGGAATTCAGACCCTGGGGCATGTCCAGGGTCCCAGGGCAGAGGGAACTCAGTGCCAGGGCCGCGGAGACAGGAGTCCCGGTTGCTGGTGTTCTGAAACTAGGCGACTGAGTCTGACCGTTGGTTTCCTCGCCAGTAAAACGGAGGTACCACTCCCACGGTGGCCGAGGAGGTGACGTGGCCCGTGTCTGGCACAGGCCTGCCTGCCCGCAGTGGAAGGCCTCCTGCTGCCTTTGGGGTATGACAAAGAACAAGGCTTCAGGTACCCCGTTTCCAGGGGCGCCGCAGCCACTGGGGTGGACACACGCTGGCCGTGCTGGAGCCGCACGTGACAGCGAGCCACAGGGGAGCCTGAGATCACCGGGCTAGAAAAGCCGTGGCCAAGCTTTCTCACCACAGCTGTCACAGCACAGAGCCACGCCTAAGGCTCAAGTGAGTAAATCCAGCTACAGGGCACTGCCGGCCAGCTTTGGATCCCAGCCCAATCTCTAAGGCATTGAACCAGGCGTAACTGTGGTTGAAAGGGGTTGAAAAACGGCACTGTCATATGGTTCAACCTACAGCCCAGGAATGCGCGGCAAAAATCATATCCACATGGTGCAATTATGATTTACATGGGAAATACTGCAGAATTCTAAACTCCAGGAAATG
>NW_021861599.1:0-928 GCF_006229205.1 Suricata suricatta | reverse complement strand
GGCAGTTTTCCAGGTCATCAGTCTTAGGAGCTCCCTCCATGACCGGTCTTCTTCCCAAAGGGCCTCTCACATGGCCTTGGGGCCAGACACCCGCCTCCAGGGACCTATCTGAGGGTCCTGGGAAAGCCTTCTTTGTCCAAAATAACTCTGAGGCTACTCCTCAAACCCTTTGTCTGTACAAAGACGAATATTCCTGGAAGGAGCTCCTAGCAAGCCCTCACTCCCCAAGAGAAATTTCCTTTATGTTTGCTTTCTCTTCAATGGCAGTCTGACGGCAGCCTCCCTGTCAGAACATAGGATTTGGATGGAAAAAGGAATCTTCTGGAAGGAGGTCCTTCCTCAAAGAAGTGTTGAGCAACCAGCGAGAAGCCTGATTTCAAAGGTCTGACTGAGAAATGCTGAAAAGTAAAGCAAAAAAGTGCGTACTCGAAAGCCATACATTTCTATTGCCAAACCAACTCTGGCCGTAGGCTGTGGCTGTCCGTGAAGATTCTCATCTCTGGGGCACCTTGCCCCAGTGCTCCCTGGCCCAGCAGCCGCCCAAAGACGAATACAGCTGGTTGGTTGCAAACAGGCTTGGACATCCCCCAGTGGCCTCAAGAGGAAATCTCAGGGATGCTGAGGGGCCACAAGAGCGGCCCTCCTCTGGCTAAGCCTGAAAACCAGCAGGAAACCTCTTGCCATGTTGTCCTGTGTGCGGGTGAGGTGGAGGAAGAGGCTGGGGACAGGGGACAGGCTAGGGCTCTATGTAGAGAAGGGGTGGGCACAGTAGGGTTTTTTAAAGCTTCTGTTGTGAACACAAATCACCCCGGGAAAATGTGGAAATGCAAATTCCGACTCAGTGGGGCCTGAAATGCTGCAGTCTGGGTCAACGCCTCGTCTAGGCCCACGCGGCCTGTCGCCCAATGATACTTTGAGAAGCTGAAGA
>NW_021861598.1:0-928 GCF_006229205.1 Suricata suricatta | reverse complement strand
TTCATTGGCCTGAAGACTTATTTATTTATTTGTTTATTTTAAAGCTTATTTATTTATTTTGAGAGAGAGAGAGAGGGAGAGAGAATGCCAAGCAGGCTCTGCAGTGTCAGCGCAGGGCCGGATGTGGGGCTCGAACTCATGAACAGTGAAATCATGACCTGAGCCAAAGTCGGATGCTTAACCGCCTGAGCCACCCGCGTGCCCTACATTTATTTTTATTTATTTATTATTTGTATTCATTTTTAAACACTGAAAGAATTGCCAGCCTTATCTTGAGGTAACAATACCCAGTGTCACCAAACCCGCTTTTATGAATTGTGGGGCCACACTGAGGATGTCTCTCTGCAGCCCCCTTTGCTTGATCCCGCAGCCCTTATTTTGCGAGGGTCACTCCTGGTCTTTCTTTCTCCCCGGCTTCCATAGGCATCTGTGTTTACGAGCCTTCTGAGGCTGTAAAGTGGGGAGTTCAAGAAATTGTTGCAACTTTTTGTAAGTTTGATTTAGGATTTCCTCCATACAGAGCATCTTAACTATTTTTCAGGAAATATGTGTCTAAATCACAGATCACAAGTTTCCAGGCAGAATCGGCAGGCCGGGTTGTGTTGTGTTTCTTTATTTTAAAGTCTTTCCTGATCCTTTACTGAATAGGTCGTACGTTGAGTGGTTCACAATTTAAAAGGCAGAGGCCACAAACTCCGATGCCTGCTGGGCGGAGCCAGGCAGCTAATAAAGAAATGAAGCTGACTCATCAGAGGACAATAGGGGACTGTGGGGTTTGTGGAGAAGTGCTCCTTGAGGCCTTAACATTTTAAAAACTGTGTGCAAATGTTGGTAAGAGTCAGAAAGTGATTGCCTGGGAGTTAGGAATTGGGGATGTGGGATTGACTAGAAAGCGCACGAGAGAACTTTCTGGGTTGATGGAAATGTT
>NW_021861597.1:0-928 GCF_006229205.1 Suricata suricatta | reverse complement strand
GGTGCTCAATAAATCTTGCTAACCAATGACATACAGTCAAGTATCTGACACCTTCTGTGAACTCTCAGACCCTAGAACCCCCTTCTGGAAGGCAGCTTCACATTATCTTGTCAGAATGCAAACCTCAAATGCCTGGGGGGTGGGGAGCGGTCTTTGTCATCTTTACAGACTCAGAAACAGGTCCGACTTCCCTGTATTCAATGCCAGATCAGCTGGATGAGAAGCCCCTATTTTGAGGGGCGCCTGGGTGGCTCAGTCAGTTAAGTGTCCGACTTCAGCTTGGGCCATGATCTCATGGTTTGTGACTTCGAGCCCTGTGTGGGGCTCTGTGCTGACAGCTCAGAACCTGGAGCCTGCTTTGAATTCTGTGCCTCTTTCTCTCTCTGCCTCTCCCCAACTTGTGCTCTGTGTCTGTCAAAAATAAATAAATGTAAAAATAATTTTTTTTAATAATAAAAAAAAGAAGCCCCTATCTTGAACCCAGCCTGCCCCGCTCCCTGCACTGGCGTGAGTGCAAGAGAATGAAGGGCACCGAGTGAACTAAATTAGATCCTTCTCACCATCTCAGCCAGTTTATTTGTCAGCCTTAGTCCTAAAGAGACATTGATGAAAACTCCGCGGGAAATAATGAGGCAGCAGAGGGGAAGGCTCACCACCGTAAGCAAGCGATATCCTGTCCTCTCCTGCTACCCTCCAGCTCACTGGATTCTAAAGAAACCTCCAGGGGGGCAACTGGGGGGCTCAGTCGGTTGAGCGTCCAACTCCAGCTCAGGTCATGATCTCACGGTCCATAGGTTCGAGCCCCGCGTCAGGCTCTGTGCTGACAGCCCAGAGCCTAGAGCCTGCTTCCAATTCTGTATCTCCCTCTCTCTCTGCCCCTCCCCTGCTGGTGATCTGTCTCTCTCTCTCAAAATAAAATAAAGACATA
>NW_021861596.1:0-928 GCF_006229205.1 Suricata suricatta | reverse complement strand
GTCGGTCTTCTGTTTCAGGGAGGGAATGGAGGCTCAGAGAGGTTCAGTAACCTGCTCAAGGTTGCTCAGCCAGTGAGGGGTAGAGGCAAGGATTTGCATGTGGGTCTGTCCAGTTCTTTCTGCAGTCTGTTCCTGCCGGGGGCGTCCGCAGCGAGTGACGGCAGTTCTCTGTGTACCCCCTTGGTAGCCTTGCCCACATTAGCTCCATTTTGCAGACAGATAGATACGCAGTCAGCTGCTCTGATAGGCCTGGGAACTTGTCCCTGGGGAGACTGGCCAAGTCCAAGAAGGTGACATGAGGCTTTGCAGCAGAAGTGTCTGGACATGTCACAGGACCCGCTGAATCAGCCATACCTACCTCCGATCCCATTCTGCAGTTTTGCGGGTGGTTCCCATCCTGCCTCTCTGCCTGCCTGGTGCTCCGTGCTCAGCCCGGGAGGGGAGAGTTTTGGAGACTTTGCACCTGTGCTGTAGGAATGTTCCTCCCCTCCCCTCCTCTCCCTCCATCCTGGGGAAGTTGTTCACAGAGGCCAAGCCACAGAACATTCTTGTAAGAATAGATGAGTGACCGATGAGGCGAGGGTGACCTCGGCATTCCAGCCGTGTTCAGAGCAACAAGAATTACTGTGGGACCAGCTGCTGTTGTATTTTCATTACTTAAAAGGCCTGATTTATTAAAATTAAAAAAAAATGTTTATTTTCTTTTGAGAAAGAGAGACAAAGTGTGAGCTGAGGAGGGGCAGAGAGAGGGAGACAGAGTCTGAAGCAGGTTCCAGGCTTTTTGAGCTGTCAGCACAGAGCCCCACGCAGGGCTCAAACTCATGAACCGTGAGACTATGACCTGAGCCAAAGTCGGACGCTTCACCAACTGAACCACCCAGCAGTCTCTGTTGATTTTTCTTAATGTTTATTTATTTTTGAGAAAGGG
>NW_021861595.1:0-1843 GCF_006229205.1 Suricata suricatta | reverse complement strand
TTTAAATCAGGATCAGAGAGATATTAACACTTCCCTGTTCATCGCAGCACTATCTATTCATAATAGCCAAGATGTAGAAACAACCTAAATGTACACTGATGAATGAATAGATTTTTTTTAAAAAGGTGGTGCATACATAAAATGGAGAATAATTATTCAGCCTTTGAAAAGAAGGAGGGGCGCCTGGGTGGCTCTGTAGTTTAAGCATCTGGATTTCAGCTCAGGCCAGGATCCCACAGGTTGTGAAACCAAGCCCCCTACTGGGCTCTGTGCTGACAGTGCAGAGGCTGCTTGGGATTATCTTTCTCCCTCACTCTCTCACTCTCTCTCTGCACTTCTCCCCCCTTCATTCTGTCTCTCTTTCTCCCAATAAATAAACATTTTAAAAATAAAGAAAGAAGGAAATCTTGGGGCACGTAGGTGGCTCAGTTGATTGATCATCCCACTTCAGCTCAGGTCATGATGTCACAGTTTGTGAGTCTGAGCCTGGCATCGGGCTCACTGCTGGCATAGCCTGCTTTGGATTCTCTCTCCCCCTCTCTCTCTTCCCTTCCCCCCTTGCACTCTTTCTTACTAAAAACTAAACATTAATTTAAAAAAGAAGAAAATCTTGTGATATGTAATAACATGGATGAAACTTGATGACATTAATTATGCTAAGTGAAATAAGCCGATCACAGAAAGGCAAACACTGATGATTCCACTTACAACAGACATTTAAAATAGTCAAACTCCTACAATAAGAGAACACAATGGGGGTTGTCAGGGCTAGAGGCAGGGGGAATGGGGAGTTGCTCATAAACCAGTATAAAGCTTCAGTCAAGGAAGATAAATCAGTCTAGACACATTCTGTACAACACTGTTCCTACAATCAACAACACTGCATTGTGTAAAAGTCTGTGGGAGGGTAGATGTCATGTTAAGTAAACAGGTTAACAGAGGCGCCTGGGTGGCTCAGTTGGGTAAGTGTCTGACTTCGGCTCAGGTAATGATCTCAGGGTTCCTGAGTTCAAACCCCACATTGGGCTCTGTGCTGACAGCTCAAAGCCTGGAGCTTGCTTCAGATTCTGTGTCTCCTTCTCTCTCTTCCCCTCTCCTGCTCCTGCTCTGTCTGTCAAAAATAAATGAACGTTAGAAAAATGTAAGTACATAGGATAACAATAAAAATTGAATAAGTATTAAAAGTTAAACAAATCTCATGAGAGGGGCACCTGGATGGCTCAGTCGATTAAGCATCTGACTTTGGCTCAGGTCATGATCTCAAGGTAAGTTCGAGCCCCATGTTAGACTCTGTGCTGAAAGTTTAGAGCCTGGAGCCTGCTTCAGATTCTGTCTCCCTCTCTCTCTGCCCCTCCCCTGCTCATGCTCTGTCTCTCTCTCCCAGAAATAAGTAAACATTAATAAACACATAGATAGATAATTTAAAAAATCTCATGGGCAAGAGTATTACTACTATTCTGCAGGTTAAAAACATGTCAGGTAAGTTAACCAAAATCACACAGCTATTAAAGGACCAAACCAAGGTTTAATTTAACTCCAAAACCAGTGTTCTCCCTCCACACAAGGCTCTATAAGCAAGGACTAGGACTCTGGTCTGGGAAAGAAAAACAATGACATGGCTGGTGGACCAGGTTCATACAAACAGAGGAGGGCAAGGAGCATATTTTGGGTGGGGTGTGGGTGTTATGCTATTATAATTGCACTATTAATGAAGAAATTACAGAAGGAAAAAACACACTATCTTGGCTAAGGCAGAGATCTTGTACAAAGGAATGCAGCTAACCAACCCTAGACTAACAAACAGAAAGCAAATCACGGTACACCTACATGCCAACATGAGAAG
>NW_021861594.1:0-928 GCF_006229205.1 Suricata suricatta | reverse complement strand
GGGCAGGGGGCAGCGCTCAGGGGCTGTCATGTGTTTTCTTCTGGAAAGTTGCGGATTAACCCCAGAGAACACAGTTAAGTGCTCCACTGGCCTCTCGTCCTGACACAGAATGTTGTGCTTGGAAGGCTGGACCCCCAGAGCGCAGCACCGCGGCCTCCCTGTGTTCCTCTGGAGACTCGCTGCGCGCCGTCTGGATGGTGACAGGTGCCCACAGGGACAGTTCCATCAGGGACAAGGAGAGAGAGGCCCATGGGGGATGTGGAGCAGGGAGCACCCATCAGTCAGGGCCTTTGTCTCCTGGCGAAATCCTCTGGGAGATGGAGACAGGACCCTGTTTTTTTTTTTAAGTTTACTTATTAATTTTATAAAATTTTTTTACATTTATTATTGAAAGACAGAGACAGAGCAAGAACAGGGGAAGGGCAGAGAGAGAAGGAGACACAGAATCCGAAGCAGGCTCCAGGAGGGGCCCGAACCTATGAACCGAGAGATCATGACCTGAGCTGAAGTTGGTCGCTCAACTGACTGAGCCATGCAGGCGCTCCTATTTATTTATTTTGAGAAAGAGAGAGAGAGAGAGAGCATGATGGAGGAGAGGCAGAGAAAGAGGGAGAGAGAGAGAAAATCCCAAGCAGGCTCCGCACTGTCAGCACAGAGTCAGATGTGGGGCTTGATCTCAGGAACCTTGAGATCATGACCTGAGTGGAAATCAAGAATTTGACACTTAACCAACTGAATGACCCAGACTTCCCAGGATCCCATGTTTTTAAAGGTTTTTGTGTGGGGGTGCCTGGGTGGCTCAGTTGGTTAAGCTTCAGCCTTCCGCTCAGGTCATGATCTCATAGTTCATGAGTTCAAGTCCCTTGTCAGTCTCTATGCTGACAGCTCAGAGCCTGGAGCCTGCTTCCGATTCTGTGACTCCCTCTCT
>NW_021861593.1:0-928 GCF_006229205.1 Suricata suricatta | reverse complement strand
TCTTCAGCTTCTCAAAGTATCATTGGGCGACAGGCCGCGTGGGCCTAGACGAGGCGTTGACCCAGACTGCAGCATTTCAGGCCCCACTGAGTCGGAATTTGCATTTCCACATTTTCCCGGGGTGATTTGTGTTCACAACAGAAGCTTTAAAAAACCCTACTGTGCCCACCCCTTCTCTACATAGAGCCCTAGCCTGTCCACTGTCCCCAGCCTCTTCCTCCACCTCACCCGCACACAGGACAACATGGCAAGAGGTTTCCTGCTGGTTTTCAGGCTTAGCCAGAGGAGGGCCGCTCTTGTGGCCCCTCAGCATCCCTGAGATTTCCTCTTGAGGCCACTGGGGGATGTCCAAGCCTGTTTGCAACCAACCAGCTGTATTCGTCTTTGGGCGGCTGCTGGGCCAGGGAGCACTGGGGCAAGGTGCCCCAGAGATGAGAATCTTCATGGACAGCCACAGCCTACGGCCAGAGTTGGTTTGGCAATAGAAATGTATGGCTTTCGAGTACGCACTTTTTTGCTTTACTTTTCAGCATTTCTCAGTCAGACCTTTGAAATCAGGCTTCTCGCTGGTTGCTCAACACTTCTTTGAGGAAGGACCTCCTTCCAGAAGATTCCTTTTTCCATCCAAATCCTATGTTCTGACAGGGAGGCTGCCGTCAGACTGCCATTGAAGAGAAAGCAAACATAAAGGAAATTTCTCTTGGGGAGTGAGGGCTTGCTAGGAGCTCCTTCCAGGAATATTCGTCTTTGTACAGACAAAGGGTTTGAGGAGTAACCTCAGAGTTATTTTGGACAAAGAAGGCTTTCCCAGGACCCTCAGATAGGTCCCTGGAGGCAGGTGTCTGGCCCCAAGGCCATGTGAGAGGCCCTTTGGGAAGAAGACCGGTCATGGAGGGAGCTCCTAAGACTGATGACCTGGAAAACTGCC
>NW_021861592.1:0-928 GCF_006229205.1 Suricata suricatta | reverse complement strand
TTTTCAGTCCATCTTTCCAGGACAAGAGTCAGTCTGGATTGGTGCTGGCAAGCTCTGCACCCACCATCCCTGGCCACTGTGAGAGGCGCCTTGCAGGCCCTGGGCTGAGGCGGGATCCTGGAGGGGAGGGGGTTGGGAGAGGCACATTGCAGGTGGAGGGGCATGGTGTTGGCCAGTTAGGTAGCGAGTCCTGCAGGCGGCCCTGTGTTCAAGGTGGAGGAGGGAAGGGTGTCTGCCAGTTCTTTCTGGAGGAGTTCCTAGCAATTTCTGTCCCTCCCCCAGCCCCTGCCCCGGACATGCTGAGACTAGTATAATTCTCTCCCTCCCATGTGCCTCAGGGACCTTTCAAACTGCCACTTCAATCCTCTATCTCCAAGGGCTGTTGTGCTGTTGCTTTAAGAGCTGGGACTCCGTTTCTTTGCTTTCCCAGAGTTGAGCCACTGGGTTGGTTTTTTCAGGTTTTACGTCCTGGATGTAAGAACTCCTGAAATTTTACCCCCTCATTATTAAACCCACGTGTTAGGGGATCCATTTGTCCCATGCCTGCTCCCCTGTGTGGGCGTCTGCTTCTGTCCCTCCTGTGCCCACAGTGTCCCTCCCAAGGACACTCCCATAAGTCTTTTTTATCCACAACCACGTCTCCACCCTTCCTACCCTCCATGTGGCCTCTTTACATGTAATTGTGGGGTGCATTCTGCCACTCTTGAGGTCATTTTCTGGGGTGCTTACACCCGTGGGTGTTCCCTCGCTGTGTGCCTGGGGCGGGGGGAGCCCAGGGTCCTCCTGCTCCACTGTCGTCCCTGGAGTCCTTTTCTTTACATTCCACATAAACATGATCATGTTGGGTTTTTTTCTTATTTTACTCCACACATTTACTCTCTAGGGATAATCCATGGTCCATCCATATTGTTCCAAATGGCCAAATATC
>NW_021861591.1:0-928 GCF_006229205.1 Suricata suricatta | reverse complement strand
AAAAATATATATAGATAGACAAAACTAGTAATTTGTTAACATAAAATTACATTCCTCTAGGTGAGGGTCACACCTTAAATGGCAATATGAACATTTTCAGATATTTTAGAATAATAAATAAACATGGGCTGAAAAGATACAATTATTATAATCAATCAATAATATAATTAAGCCACTCTGGTCTGTTCATTCTACAGAAGTTTGTAGCCCAAGAAAGTTAAGTTTTTAACAAACTCTCTCTGCTGTTAATCCTTCTAAATTCCATTAGAAAGTGAAAACCTCTCAAATTCAACAAAAGTATTTTGCTTCCTTGGGAAAATTTCCTAATTCTGGGGTTCATTGAACTTGTTCATTTGTGGGCGATATGTGCCTGTGTGTGGGCAATCTGTGCCCCCCATGGGCAAATGGGTGCGCGTGTGCGCGTGTGCGTGTGCGTGTGTGTGTGTGTGTGTGTGTGTGTGTGTGGTTTGCAAGCTCAAAGAAAAGTCCCCATGAACCTGTTTCAAATTAATTTGTGCATCAATCTGTGCAGGAAGATTTCTTTATTTGATAAAAGAAGAGGGTGAAGACATCACGTTGACTTAAAAGTTTTGACTAATTTCTAACTGTGCCTGCGGAGTTTCCACTCTGTCATCCAATCAACAAAGGATTTGTGACTCTTTTCAGTGAGCCTGAGATTACACAGACAAATTACTTAAGAGCCCAAGGAGATTATCTCTAATTGGCATGAAAAGGATCTGGCATTAAAAACAAAACTCTCTGAAACTCTGACAGTGTTTGGTGCCCAAAGGGTAAGGCAGTGCCCCATGTGGAAACACTGTGGAAATAAATACATCAGCTATGATAGGTGGCCTTTTGAGGTCTTATTTAGATTTGAGGAGATTTACTCTGCTTGCACGGCTTTACAGCGCTGTGTCATACTTGCTGA
>NW_021861590.1:0-928 GCF_006229205.1 Suricata suricatta | reverse complement strand
GGGGGAAGATCTAGCTCGTAAGGGATATCCTGGTTTTCCTGAGCCGTCTCCATGAGCTGGTGACTGCCTGGGGGGTGGGATGGAGATCTAGGGGTGCTGAGATGTTGACAGTGAAGCAGAGTTGCTAGAGACATCGTGAGACACAAGCACTGAATCAAGGCGGCTAATATGTTTTTCTGTTCTCTTCATACTGCAAATTACTTTGGTTTCCATATTTCCCTGGAGAAATTAAGGGATGCTTCTGGGACTTGATTAGCATATGTTCCCCAGTGCTCTAGGCAGGGGACTAATGAGTAAGAATGTGGGTTCTTGACAAATTCCCTGGACAGCAGGCAGTGTGGGGATGAGAGGCGTGGATTCCACCCTATATGTGGCCCCCTGAGAGGGGAACGGGGGCTCACCCAGAAGCCACAAGTGCCTGCTGATGTTCTAACCAACAGCTGACTAGAACATAACATATGCTGACTTCTTTCTCTAACACAGCTTTAGAGCCATGGTTTCCAGCGTGTCAGAGGAACTGCTGGATGTGGGGAGATGTTCAAATTCCTATTTATGTTTTATCTTATCTTTTGAAGATTTCTGTTTTCATGTATGTTTTATGTTATAAATACTACATGCGTATATTATGTAACGGTAACTGTGTATATCTGTTAGAAATATACACGCCTAATCATTTTTAATAACAAACTATGTGATCAAAAGGTTTGACGACCACTGCTCTGGAGAATCTTTGAAGCCATGGACTCTGGGGATGGGTCTGAGATGCTGGCCCAGAGCAGGCCTGCCAAGGAGAAAGGCCCAGCCTATGTGGACAGACGTGGTGGTGAGGTGGTGAGAGAAGAAACTCTCCAGGAGCAGCTGATGGGATGTGCCAACGTGAGGCATTCCTTCTAGGGTCACCTCAGGGCTCCCTGCTACCTCTTTTCTA
>NW_021861589.1:0-928 GCF_006229205.1 Suricata suricatta | reverse complement strand
TTCGAAACAATGCTGTGCTCCATTGATTGCCAGTTGGTATAGAAATCATATTTATCCTTCTAATGAGTTTCATTACATATGCAGATGAGGAACAAATTTTTTAAATTACAAGTCAAGGCAATGAAGAAACCAGACCGAACCTGTTTTAGCAACATGACAAAAATGATGGAAGTTTTCAGATACTTGCTGGCCGCAGAGCCATGGCCACAGAGCCATGGCCACAGATCATGTTAACGCCTTGTTGGCTGTCATCCTGTTAGTTAAATTGAAGGGGTCTTTTGATTAAGGGTCCAGTCCAACCTAGATCAAAGTGGAAATGACTCTTAACACTTGGGTTCTGTTTAAGAAAGAGAATTTAGTTTAGTGACTCAGAGACTTGACTGACCACCTAGAAGGATGTAAATGACTTGGTAAAATAGCTTCCCATGTAGAATTATAAGGATTACAAGAAAAATCTCACCAATTAATGGTTTGTGCTAGTTGCTAATTCAGGATATATTTTGCTCAGTACCCCAGATTGAGCTCATACAAGTATAGGGTGTCCAATTAAATGTAAACTTAATATAGACGATAAATAATTTTTAATACAGTTAAATATTGAATATAGCAAGAGGCTTACTTATACTAAAAAGCTGTTTATTTTTAAAATTTGAAATGTATATGTAACTGGGCATTCTGTATTTTACCTTACCAGTTTGATTTTTTTAAATGTTTATTTATTTTTGAGAGAACTTGAATTGAGAAGGGGCAGAGAATGAGGGAGACAGGATCTGAAGCAGGCTTCAGGCTCCAAGCTGTCATTGCAGAGCCTGATGCTAGACTCGAACCCACAAACCATGAGATCAAGACCTGAGCTGAAGCCAGACGCTTGACCAACTGAGCCATCCAGGCTCCCCTTTTCTTGCCAGTTTATTTATTTAATTAAAAA
>NW_021861588.1:0-928 GCF_006229205.1 Suricata suricatta | reverse complement strand
AAAAAAAAAGCAGAAATCACTGACTTAGCCCAAGTGCCTCACTTCACAGTTGTGGAAACTGAGGTCACAGAATTGGCAAATTACAAGAAAACGTGTCTCATGACAGGTGTCCCTGTTTCTCCTCTGCCTCTACTACCACGGGCCCCTCTCCACTCTGCAGCCAGAGTCACCCCTCAGAGAGGCATGTGATGTGGCCGCTCCCCATGTGGAAGTTTTCCATGGCCCCACCGCAGCTGTCAAGGGAGCCGGGCATCTTCCTGGCCCCGGGGTGCCGGCATGGTTTGGTCCCTGCCATGCTGCCATTCCCTCTGATGGGACCTCTCTTCTGCCAGATTGTCAGGCTTCCTTGTGTGAGTCCGTCTCAACTATAAAGGCACCTCCTCAGGGCTGTCCTCCCGGACGTGAGTGCCAGGTGGGCACACGGTCTCGCTCACTCTCCTCATCACCCTAACTGGCCACATCAGCACCACCTGCACCGTCTTTCCTACTCATTCATGTTTCTTCTTTATCGTCCGTGGCCACTCCCTGGAGGGGAAACTGCAGGAGGGCTGGGTTTCACCTCTATGTCTCGTGCCTGCAACACAGTGGCCCGCAGTGGACGCATAAGAAATATTTGCTAAGTGACTCATCAAGCAAATGAGTACATATGGAAGGAAATTTGAAAATGCAGAATAGTATAAAGAAACCAGTAAAAACCACTCATACTTCCTCCTTTCAGATATTATTTCTGTTAATTTCTTCTGTTTGGAGTATTTCTGTTTTCGGGTCTTCTATTCCCTACCTATATATATGACATATAGTATATATCTAATAGAAAATAAGATTATGTTAAGTTATGGTTTGTATCCTGCTTTTTTCTCCTGTCAGGATAGTGTTTCTACAGGTTATGAAACTATCTTTTAAAATAATATTTTAAATGTTGCATCAA
>NW_021861587.1:0-928 GCF_006229205.1 Suricata suricatta | reverse complement strand
TGGCCCTCTCTGTGGTGGCCGCAACCCACGGCTAAGCTATCTTGTACAATTCCTCAGCTATTGGCATAGAAGCAACATTGTTCCCCTAGAGCCTGGCATAGCCCTCCTTGGTGTAACAGTAACAAGTCTAACTAACACTGGCCTGTTCTGTAACACCATTTCAGCTAAGGAATCCAAAGAATATTGTAAATGATGAATGGAGCTTTCTAACTCTGCTAGTTCGGCGTCAATGGCCTCAGTTAATGCATTAAACTGTTGGCTGCTCTGAATTAGAGCAGTTGTGCCTGTCCTTATCCCTGCTGCCACTTCTGTCCCGATTTGAAGGGTTAAGAGGGCAGTTGATACCCCAAAGTCTCGCTTGGCTCAGAGATGCACCTGTTCTGACTGGACTTCAAAGAACGAGGATGCAGATGCGGGAAGGTAATGTACCTGTGGGAAAAGAGCGACTAGGTTGCATTAAGTGGTGTCATCTAATACCTGAGGGTGTGTGCAGGGAGTGAGTCCTGAATACACCTGAACCACGTCCCTTTGGGGGTTTGATGTAGGAGAGACCTGTGGCAGTCATGGCTTGATTACATAAAGGACTGAGGCGTGGAAAGGTCATCAGAGTTCCCTTGTTCCCCAAGACATGAAGGCCTGAACCAGTTACTTCCTGTATTGTCAAAACAGGAGTTTGTCCCCAGGTACAGCTGGCCCCCCGTCGTTGGATACCTGTCCTGGTATTGCCCATCTGATGTAGAAAGGGGGTCGGGGGTCTAGGCAGGGCCAGCAATCTTTTTCCATGAGGTTTGTAGAGTTTAAGAGGCCATAAGTAAGGTTCAAGATAGTGTAAGTCACTAGGTTCGGCCTAGGGAGTGGTGGCTTAATCGATGGGTTGTTTGGGGGAGCATTAGTAACGTTAGGGTTTGAAGCGGCTCGAGTGGGGGGC
>NW_021861586.1:0-928 GCF_006229205.1 Suricata suricatta | reverse complement strand
GTCAAGGTAATGAATCTTCATGGAAAATCAGCTTTCTGCATAACTTTATCCAGGAAAAATCTAGGATTAACATTTTCAAACACTGATTTTTCATTTTAGTTAGGGCATATCAAAGAGAGAAATACAGCAGGAAAAGATGACGACTGTATCATACTATGAAAAATAAATAACATCCAAGACTGAGCACATTGCCTTTCAAATTATTGAAGCGGCCTTACTTCGGTTTGCCATAAATACTTCCAAAGCAGTGTTTTGTAGAAGATAACGTCTTGAAAATACAGCTCGTATCTCGCTGAACATCCATTTTCCATGAAGTCCTTCGGTGTATGCAAGAACCTAAAATAAACAGTTGAAAGGGAAGTGTCAATCAGTAAAGCGTGTGTCTAAGACTTAGTCTGACAATATCTTAGACAGTGCTGTATAAAAGTCAGTAAATTAGGAATTATCTTCCTGAATTCATGATATATCACAACACTGTCAATCATCAGATTCCGTATACAGCATGTACAAAATCTCCACCTTTCTAAATTGTCTCAGTTGGCTCATGAAGAAACGAATAGCAGAAAAATTATATAATCAGAGTGACCCTGTGACTTAAAACAAGATATATATTATAGTTTTTGGGCTTGTATATGATTAGTTGGACAAGGTAGCTTGACATATTCTGTTGGTTCTTTTCCAATATTCCTTTTCTTCCTTCTTTCTTGCTTAATGGAAGCCCAGTTAGCCACAGTGTCCATGTGGTCAACACCAGGCAATGGGTCATGATTGGTTAATGCAGGGGTCGCAAGCATTTTTGGTAAAAAGATAAATAGCAAGTAGTTTTAGACTTTAAAGGCCATATGGTCCCTATCACAACTACTCAGCTTTGCCATCACAGAGTGAAACCAGTCATAGGCAATGTACAAATAAATGGGTGTGGCTGTGT
>NW_021861585.1:0-928 GCF_006229205.1 Suricata suricatta | reverse complement strand
TACATCTTAAGGCAAAGCTACTATGATATTTCATATTTTCTTACTTTAGTATGTCACTTTGAATCAGAGATTAGTCAGTAACTTATAACCTAGTGTAAGCTTTATAATCTTTAGTTTTTTCTGTTCATAATTTATTTAGCACCGATTTTTAAAAATTTGAAGCATCTTGCTACTCTTTTTTGTTTAAAAAAAGAACACTGGTGTGAAATGGACTTCACGATTTTATTCATGAGATATAGCCATCCGTATATCAATAGTAACTGCTCAATTATAATTAATCATTTTAAAGAACATGTTATTGCTTCTTATAAATCAGCTGCTGCTTGTAATTTTACAAAATGCGTTTCAATGAATTCCCATCTATACTGTTGTCATTTTGCCATTTTTTTTAATTTCCTTCTTAAATCCTTAGGGTTGAAAAGAATCTTAGAGATTCTACAGCCTAATTTTAATCATAAAAAAATAGTTACTGAGACAAGTTAAGGAACTTGTTCAAGATTCTATCTTTCATTAGTGACAGACCTAAGGCAAAAAGCCAATTTCCAGAGTATTCCATCAAGAGTCCTCTCCATTACTTGTAAATTTCCCAAACCCCTCCCTAGAATCAGAAAAAGCACATCTCACTCACAATTATGGATTCATTTTATTTTCTACTAGTTGAGGATAGGAGACTATCTAAGACAAATGATATAGCTGTAGATGGCATAGATATATAAATGTAACTACATATAAATGCATTTGCCATAGATATTTTAACTCTTCACCTCTCCCTACCATCCTCCTTTAGCTGCTGCACAGACAGTAATTTCAATACTAAACTAGAAGGAGGATCCCAGAGTTCCACTCTTACAGGATCATTCTGGTTAGGGAAGGTTCTCTTTGAATGAGTGAATGATTTATTATTTTATCTAACATTTTAAAGCATATA
>NW_021861584.1:0-1843 GCF_006229205.1 Suricata suricatta | reverse complement strand
CACAAAATGAAGTGGACTAAAAAATAAATGATCCAAAAGCAGGTAGGAAAGATAGGTAGTGTCATGAAATGTTTGTATCTTTTTTATAGATATATGTAGACACCAGATCTCCATGGGAAATGTATTTTTCCCCTGTGGATCAGGGTTAAAAAGTTTGAAGAACATGATCTATTTCATTTGCACAGAAACGTACAATGGTTTCCACCCAGTGGACCTATCAAGAGTGAATTGTGTGCGATAAAATCTTGTTCAAAGAAGGGGTCATTTGCTACATTCCTTTAGGGGTGTTGTCAAACACGCTCACAGAACACACGGATGGTAGACAATAAGTCGAGTGAAGGGGCTCTGATCAGACTGAGTTTTCCGGAATGATCACTTCCCTGGATGGTGCTCATCGTGTGGCTGTTGCTCAGAGTCCCCTGTTCAAGCACAGACTTCACTAATCATGCCGAACTTGTGCCATTTGTCATGTTCACTGGTTACAAATCATTGTCCTCCTCTTTTCTCAAAACACACCCTCACTGTATCTCTCACGCTCACATGCAATCACCTGACAGCACCTTTATAAACGTCTGTAGTGAGGAGTGCGGGGCAGGAAGACACCAGAGGTGGGTTATGAAGTATGGAAGGCATCGCGAGTGCCTGAAAAGGGAATTCAATTGACAGTTGACGTCTGAAATCCCAGCAAGGTAAAACATAAAGAATGAGACAATTCCTCTAGGTGGCATTTCCAAATACACTGCTGACCAGGTTGCTTATATAAATCATTTTCTAACATGGGGAAGCAACAGAATCTCACAGAATGTGTGAAACAGCTTCTTAGTCTTTGCTCATGTGCATTCTCATTTTGGAGAACAGTACTTTTGCAACTTCCAAACATGTTTTCCAGATCTTACAACCTCTGGAGCCCCAAGAAGCTGAGGGGAGGCCATCAGTAAAGAGAGTGGAAGGTCCTGCCATCAGAGAAAGGGACAGAACTGACTTGGGCAGGTAAAAGTTCTCCCAACTTTTAATGTATAAATATATCAAACCTATAAAAAATTGAAACAAAAATAGCACAACAAAGGTCTATATAGTCTTACTGTATCTTATTTCACCAATCTTTAATGTTTTGCCATTTATTTCTTTTTACATTTATATAGATGACAGACAGACAGAGAGAGAGAGAGACCAAGTAGGTTGCAAGCATCCTACCAACCCCCCTAGATGCTTCAGCAGCTGCCTGCACAGAGCAAGCACACCTGTAGAACCGGTGCTTCACGCTGAGTCCACAGCGTCTCCTATGACTGAGCCCAGCCCCCAGGCCCTGGTGTTCTTGATCCTGTGCCCCTTCCAAGTCCCAGAGTAAGTGTATCTCCTTACCCCATGGGTGGGGCCAAGCCCCCAGGCCCGGAGTACACAGGAATGCTGGACAGTGCAACCCCATCAGTGTGGAGGACGGGAGGAACATGGCCAACCCAGTGGAGGGGCTCTTGCTGGGCTGGAGGGAAAACCGTGTGAAGACAGGCAGGGGCTCTGAGGTGTGGGGCTGCCTTTCTTCCCAACATTAAAGGTCTAACGTGTCTGAGGGGCACTGACACCCAATTCCTGACAAGGTCCACCCTGCCTAGTAAGACATTCAAGGCCCTTCTGGAACTGGTTTGGGTTTACCTCTCCAACCTCATCCCCTCCCTCCTGACAACCTGCCCACAGATAAAGCTCCCCCTGCCATGTGGCCATCGTATGTGTCTTTTGTGCCCACCTTGCCCCCCATCTCTTCTGAGCCCCACAGGTCTGAGTAAGTTAGCTTCTTAGCCCCTGTAATGCCTCCCTTCTCCTTTCTTTCTTTAATGTTTATTTATTT
>NW_021861583.1:0-928 GCF_006229205.1 Suricata suricatta | reverse complement strand
TCTTTTTGTTGCAGGAAATGCATACTTGTGTATGTGCGTGTGTATGTGTGCATGTGTATGTTGCTTGTGTGAGCTGTTTCTTTGTGGGGACTGGGTCTGAGGAGGAAGGGCACAAACCCTACTGCTTATGCACAGTGCGGGTTCCCACTTCCCTCTTTGGAATTCCCCAAATGTACTTGATCTGTGGAATACTCTTCTCACTGTATCCCCATGAAGCCGACCTGCACAGGCGAAGAAATCCAGGCAGACTGCTTGATGTGGCCCCAACATCTCAGGGGCCATCCCTCGGTCATCGCTGCATTGCCCCATTGGCAGCAAGGAGGCCAGGCCATCAGCAGTGGGGACACCTGGGGAGACAGAGCTCACCTGTGGTCAGAAGGTTGAGGCTTGCTCAGGGCAGGACTGGGGGTGACTACCGGGAGCAGACGCCTGCCCTGGAGGGTGACTGGCTTGTGCCATCCCCTTTGGACTGAGTTGGAGCATTGCTTCTTTGTGGCTCTAACACTTCTGATCTGTCCAGATGGGGTCTTTGGGCCAGAATCCTTGGACAACTGGCTCACTAGTGCTATGGTTGAGGTGAACAAAAGCCTCAATCATCCTTTTATTTATTCACTCAACACAGCTACTGGGCATTATTCTGTGCTGGGCATTGAGTGAAGCCCTGTAGATGCCACTAAAGAGGGAGGATAGTCTAGCTGGGGAAATACCCAGTAAATAATAATCAACCAAGACAGCTTCAGGCTCTGGTAAGGGCTCTGAGGGAAACACTGGGTTGGTCTGTAGTGGAACTGGATTATTACCACCGCAGAAGGAGGGAAGTCAGAATATTTCTCTAAGGAAATAGAGACTGGACCTTAAGGTTGAGAACAAGTCAGTCATGCAAAGAGTGAGGAGAGCATCCCAGGGAGAGAGAGAGAGAGAGAGAGAG
>NW_021861582.1:0-928 GCF_006229205.1 Suricata suricatta | reverse complement strand
ATGAGGGAAAGGGAATGAGGAAATGAAGAGAGTTAAAGGATGGGGACGGGAGGAACAACATGAGTGATGCCCATATTGCCGCATTATTTCTCACAGGCAAGTAGTTTTATATAGACAGCCACAGCTGTGGAAAATCCTGGAGGCATTGCCATGTTGAAGATGGCCCAAGCTTGAAGGACATTAATACAATTAACATTTTAACTCAAGAAGAATGAAGGACATTTGTACAATTAACATTTTAACTCAAGTGATTTAACCTCTGAGGACCTGGAATAGCTGCAAGGACTGTAAGGGCACGAGAGCTTTTTCTCAATCGCACTCTCCTTACTGGCTCCTTGCTGCTGCTTTCCAGAAAAACATGGAGGTTAAAGACCACCCTACTAAAGAACGAATGGACAGTTAGAAAAAAAATTTAAAAATATATGTAAACAAGTGAAAAAACAACAAGTGAAACTCTTTGGGATGCAGCAATGGCAGTCCTAAGAGGAAAGTACATTGCAATCCAGGCCTAATTCAAAAAACTATAAAAAGCAAAAATACAAAATCAAACAGCAAACCTCAAGGAACAAGAAGCAAAGCAGCAAGAGCACCCCAAACACAGCAGAAGAAAAGAAATAATAAAGATCAGGGCAGAAATAAACAACATAGAATCCACAAAACCAGTTGAACAGTTCAATAAAACCAAGAGGTTTTTTTTGAAAAAATAAACAAAATTGATAAACCTCTAGCCAGTCTTCTTACAAAGAAAAGAGAGAACACAAAAACAGACAAAAATCACAAATTACAACAAATCCTTCAGAAATACAAGCAATTATTAGGGAATACTATGAAAAATTATATGCCAATTAACTAGAAAACTAGAAGAAATGGGAACATTTCTAAACAAACAGACACTACAAAAATTCAAACGGGAAGAGATAAAAAAAAA
>NW_021861581.1:0-928 GCF_006229205.1 Suricata suricatta | reverse complement strand
CTCTCTCTCTCTCTCTCTCTCTCCCTGGGATGCTCTCCTCACTCTTTGCATGACTGACTTGTTCTCAACCTTAAGGTCCAGTCTCTATTTCCTTAGAGAAATATTCTGACTTCCCTCCTTCTGCGGTGGTAATAATCCAGTTCCACTACAGACCAACCCGGTGTTTCCCTCAGAGCCCTTACCAGAGCCTGAAGCTGTCTTGGTTGATTATTATTTACTGGGTATTTCCCCAGCTAGACTATCCTCCCTCTTTAGTGGCATCTACAGGGCTTCACTCAATGCCCAGCACAGAATAATGCCCAGTAGCTGTGTTGAGTGAATAAATAAAAGGATGATTGAGGCTTTTGTTCACCTCAACCATAGCACTAGTGAGCCAGTTGTCCAAGGATTCTGGCCCAAAGACCCCATCTGGACAGATCAGAAGTGTTAGAGCCACAAAGAAGCAATGCTCCAACTCAGTCCAAAGGGGATGGCACAAGCCAGTCACCCTCCAGGGCAGGCGTCTGCTTCCGGTAGTCACCCCCAGTCCTGCCCTGAGCAAGCCTCAACCTTCTGACCACAGGTGAGCTCTGTCTCCCCAGGTGTCCCCACTGCTGATGGCCTGGCCTCCTTGCTGCCAATGGGGCAATGCAGCGATGACCGAGGGATGGCCCCTGAGATGTTGGGGCCACATCAAGCAGTCTGCCTGGATTTCTTCGCCTGTGCAGGTCGGCTTCATGGGGATACAGTGAGAAGAGTATTCCACAGATCAAGTACATTTGGGGAATTCCAAAGAGGGAAGTGGGAACCCGCACTGTGCATAAGCAGTAGGGTTTGCACCCTTCCTCCTCAGACCCAGTCCCCACAAAGAAACAGCTCACACAAGCAACATACACATGCACACATACACACGCACATACACAAGTATGCATTTCCTGCAACAAAAAGA
>NW_021861580.1:0-928 GCF_006229205.1 Suricata suricatta | reverse complement strand
TCAGTGTTATTTTTGAAAAATGGGGGTTTAGATTCATTGTGTTCTCCATAGAATTCATGTTTGTAGTAGTGTCTGGTACCTTGTTTCTTTGCAACATTTCCCTCAGAGAGTCCCTCTTAGGATTTCTTGTAGGGCTGGTTTGGTGGTCATGAATTTTCTCAGCTTTTGTTTATTTGGGAATACCTTTATCTCTCCTTCTGTTTTGAATGACAGGTTTGATGGATAAAAAATTCTTGGATGCATATTTTTTCTGTTTATCACATTGATAATTTCCTGCCATTTTTTTCTGGCTTGCCAAGATTCAGTAGATAGGTTTCTAACCACTCTGTTAGGTTTCCCATTGTATGTTAGGGCCCTTTTATCCCTAGCTTCTTTCAGAATTCTGTCTTTATATTTTGCCAGTTTCACTATGATATGTCATGCCGAAGGTGGATTCAAATTACGTCTTAAGGGGTTTCTTTGTGCCTCTTGAATGTAAATGTCTATTTCTTTCCCTAGATTCAGGAAATTCTCAGTTATAATTTTGTCTAGTACCCCTTCAGGACCTCTCTTTCTTTCTTCCTCTTCAGGAATTCCAATGATACAAACATTGTTCCATTTGATTGTATCACTCAGGTCTCCAATTTTCCTTCCCTGCTCCTGGATCAATTTCTCTCTTTTTTTTGTCGGCTTCCTCTTTCGCTATAACTGTGTCTTCTAATTCACCTATTACTCTCTCTGCCTCTTCAATCCGTGAGGTGGTCACCTCCATTGTATTATTCACCTCATTTATAACTTTTTTTTAATTTGTCACACCTATTTTGAAAGTCCCTAGTCATTGTATCAGTAGTTTCACTGATGCTTTTCTCAAGCCCAGTGATGAATTTTATGACAATTGTCCTAATTTTTTGTTTAGTTATGTTGTTTAGATCTGTTTTGTGCATTTCTG
>NW_021861579.1:0-928 GCF_006229205.1 Suricata suricatta | reverse complement strand
CCACATTCCATTCTCATACATATTAGTATCTACTTGGATTCTTCATAGCTAATAGACACTTCATACTCAAATATCTGAAGATAAATTGTGGTATTTTTGATTAGATCTCCCAAATCCAAGTTTCTACTTGCTTATGACAGTAACTTTAGTAACATTGTGAATTCTCTTTCTTTTTTTTAAAATCATTTTCTACAATTCATTTGTCAAAAATATTGTTAGCTCTGCTTTCTAAATATGTCCAGAGTATGATAATTCTCACTATATCCATGTCCAATGCTCCAACCTTCACTTAAGCTAACATACTCTTTCATATATCATTGCAATAGCCTACAAAATATTTTTCTGCTTTCACTCTTGCCCCTAGTTATAGCTCAGATTTCCTTAGAATTCTGCTTAGAAGATTCTAAGAAAAGAATTCAAACAAATGCAATTTATTTGGGAGGTATTCCCCAGAAACACTGTTGAGAAATAAAGAAGTAGAATTAGAAAGAGGAAAATTAATAAAAATTATGTCATGGAGTAAGATTTCATGTGTCTACCAGACATGTGGGCATTTTAGGCTCCTACAGCCCTTATGAGAGAACAAAGAAAAAAACCTTTATGCAGAACATCATAGGAATTGAAAGTCAGGGGGATTAAACATTGAACAGATAAAAGTAGAGTCAACACAGCATCTGCTATATGTCCTCAAAGAATATTTTCAACACAACCAGAGTGATCCTGGCAAAGGTAAATAAGATCTTTCACTTTTCTGCTTAAACTCTTCTAATGGATTCTCATCTTACCTGGAGAAAAAAACTTAGGTCTTTACAATGTCTTACAAGTTCTTGTTAGATATTCCCTCTATTCCCTAACTACCTCTCTTCTCCCTGCCACTAACTCCTCACTCTTTCTCATATAACTCTTATAACCTGATTCAACATCAGGA
>NW_021861578.1:0-928 GCF_006229205.1 Suricata suricatta | reverse complement strand
TCTGCCCCTCCCCCTCTCATGCTCTGTCTCTCTCTGTATCAAAAATAAATAAAATACTTTAAAGAAATTTAAAAGAAAAAAGACCCTTTTTGATTTTGACTTTATATATCTTTCCAGCCTCATTTTTAGAAACTGTGTCCTTAAACTCTAAACCTTAGCTGTCTAGTTTTTGAAAGATCTCATACTCACTCTCACCTCTAGGCCTATTTATATATTCTATCAGGGAAAGCATTTCCTTGCCGGAACCACTTTTTACCTTGAGAACTTCACCTCATCTTTACTCTTAACTACCACTGCCTCTAAGAAGCCTTTTGAGAATTCCCTCCAATAAGTCCAGGATAATTCCCCTGTACGGAGTACTTTCCATAAAACAACTGGTGTTATCATACTCTCGTATTCTTGAAAAGTGTATGCTCAAAATCTAACAAAGTGTGAGGAGTATAAAAGACTATCAGGGAACATGTGCTGGAAAAATGAGTAAGAATGAGAAAATGAATGAAAACCAACACTAGATTATGTTCAGAGCTACTTCACTGGTGTCAGGGTGGGGGTTACAGAAAACGTGCTAAGGAAGGGAAAGGGTAGATGACTCATTCCACTCTCCCATCCTGTGGATTCATGGCACACTTGAGGCTAATTTGGAATATGGTTGTGAATTTAAACCAATGACCCGGATTTGTAACACTGGATTCATGCCTCATAGAAAGTGCTGACTTTACACTTGAACTCTCTGTTAAGGAAATAATGTTTTTAGAAGAGCCACTGCAAAGACTCTTTTGGGACTCCAGTGGGAACAGAAAGATCAGAGGACTCTGGAACAGCCAACGAGGTCCCACAATCCCCATAGGTCCACGCCCGGAGAAGCCTCCACCTGCTGGCATCCTCCCTCCATTCTCCACAGCCCACATGCTCTGTGAAACAGACTCTG
>NW_021861577.1:0-928 GCF_006229205.1 Suricata suricatta | reverse complement strand
TGTGAAAGAACGTGAGGAGGTAAGAACAGGAGAAAACCAAAGTGAGCGGGTGGAGGAAAGGAAACCTGACCCCTCAGAACCACCACATGATAACGACTTAAGAACACGTCCACGGCCGTCCGCGGGCACGGAAGCCTCTTACCTGAGCCCGCTGGCAGCAGCCCGGAGCGAAGGAACCACAGCACCACCTGTGTGTAGCAGCAGATGAGGCGGGTCACCAGGCACTTCCTGTGGAGGTCCGTCAGGCCTGTGGAGGAGGGCCAAACACCAGATGTGCAATTTGCACTTTGTCCACCACAGATGAAAACTCAAGACACTCGGCGGTTCTCAAAAGCTAATTATTGGGTGATTTTTAACAGGATATGTGTATTTTTGAACACCCCTGGCTTGAACAAGCAATCTCCAAAATGCTAAAATAAGTAACTTTGAAGTAGGCATTTTTGGGAAATCTGTTTCCACCTCAGCTATGTTTCCCTTTACCGAGTTTCAGAAGCCAAATCTAGACGTTAGTACAAACTAATACGGTAATACTAACGTAGGCTGTTCAAACGAGGCCTTTAAACGAAATTGGCTATTGTTCGTTTAAATGGCAAAACAGAGACCTAAATTTGCAATGACTTTTATGAATAAAATTGAGAAATTTAAGAATTTGAAACTACTGTATGTCCTCCACGTCGACGGGGAGAAAGTTTCACCCTCCAGTGTCCCAGGCTTATTTAAGCAGGGGTTCCTGGCACACTGCTTAACAGTGTGTAGTTTCATGAGAAGACAAACGCCAGAGCAAACGCCTTGGCACAAGGATGCGTCTGAGCCATGGAGGGGCTGCTGCTCGAGGCCAGGAGGTGAAGCTGAAATACAGACTCATTTACCGCAGACGAAGCGCACACCTCTCTCAGGGAGGTCTTGGGCCTCCCTCGGGAAACAGTTC
>NW_021861576.1:0-928 GCF_006229205.1 Suricata suricatta | reverse complement strand
TTTTTTCTAAATAAAACCATAAAGAAAGTGAGCTGTGGTAAAATTACAAATTACGAAACTGTTCTGAGTATAATTTATCCTTAGATAATTATCTTATAATTAGAAAAGTTTTTCTTCATGACGTCTGCAATATTGAAAACCCTACAAGATTTTAGTGAAAGTTGAAAATTAATGGCTTATTTAGTCCCTTGATCAGCATTTAAGGAAGAATGTAATTTTAACAAGGGAAAGAGATAGAGGGGAAATTAGTGAAGGAAAGCACAAAAGTTGGAATAGTCTTGGTTTGTTTGGGGGTGCTCTGAAAGCTCCAGGCCATATAAAGAACAGAGTGCATGGAGAGTATAGTGGGATGCAGGAATGGAAGCAGAGATTTAGACCAAATAAGAAAGTTTTTGACTACTAACAGACTTGATTTTATGATATAGACATTAGTGAACAACTTAAAGTATCGAAGGATGAAAAAAACCCAGTTCTTCTCTTTCTTGATACATGAAACAAAGTCAACCAGGCACATGTAGGCTAAATTGTGCCAAAGACTTGCAATAAAGGAGAATATGAGATAACCCTAACTGAAGTAGGTGCATTGGAGATAGATAAAATTAATTTCCACATTGACTATGGGCAGGGAGAGAGAGAGAAAATTCTAGTATTTCTACACTGATTGACCTAGAAGATGGAATGTTTTAAAATATGGTATGAAGTTATAGTTATACGTTTTATATATTTTTTTAATTTTTAATATTTACATCGAGAGAGAGAGAACATGCAAGCAGGGGAGAGGCAGAGAGAGGAGGAGAGAGATCCCAAGCAGGCTCCGCACTGTCAGTACAGACCCTGATACTGGGCTCCATCCCACAAACCATGATATCACGACCTGAGCTGATATCTAGAGTCAAACACTTAACTGACTTAGCCACCCAGATGCCCC
>NW_021861575.1:0-928 GCF_006229205.1 Suricata suricatta | reverse complement strand
TGACTGAGCCACCAGGTGCCCCAAGAATGTGGCCTTGAAAGTCAGAAAACTCATGACTAGAACCTCAGACCACCTTGTACTGGCTCTGTGCTCACGAGCACGTGATCATCTGAACAGGTTTCCATCCCCTCCACTGTTAACGGGGATGCTGGGCCCGCCTTCAGGTGCTCGGTGCAGATCAAAGAAACAGCACTTCCCATGTGCCTGGAAGTTCTCGGCCAAGCTGAGCCAGACCACATTTATACTTTTTTGCAGATGCCATAGCACCTGGTAGAGTCTTGGCCAAGTGTTCCATCAATCTCTAGCATGTTGACCCGGCTTGCAATATCCTGAAAACTGTCAGAACACCACTGTTTCCTCTTCCTAGACAACCATCAGCTCATGGAATCACCCCTTTACCTGGTGGCCTTCTAGAGTCCCATCCAGACCTAAGTTATACACAGAGCATGACTCACCCCTCATCACCTAGATACCCTGGTCTACCTCCCCAGTCCAGGCAGGACCACGACTCTCAAGAGCTCTGGGGGAGCCTGGATGGCTCAGTTGGTTAAGCGTCCAACTCTTGATTTGGGCTCAGATCATGATCTCATGGTTTTCTGAGACCCAGCCTGGCGTGGGGGCTCTATGCTGCTAGTGGAGAGCCTGCTTGGGATTCTTTCTCTCTCCCACTGTCTCTGCCCCTCCACAGCTCATGCCTTCTCTCCCTCAAAATAAATAAATAAACTTAGGGTCATGAGGGTGGCTCAGCCGGTTAAGCGGCTGACTTGAGCTGAGGCTATGATCTCACTGTTCGTGGGTTCAAGCCCTGCATCAGGCTCTGTGCTAACAGCTCAGAGCCTGGAGCCTGTCTTTGGATTCTGTGTTTGCCTCTCTCTCTGACCATCCCCTGCTTGTGCACCCTCTCTCTGTGTCTCAAAAATAAATAAAA
>NW_021861574.1:0-928 GCF_006229205.1 Suricata suricatta | reverse complement strand
TGCAATTACTCATTCATAGGGTAGTTCCATTTTTAATTTTTTGAGGAAATTTCATAACTATTTTCCACACTGGCTGCTTTGCATTCCCACCAACAGTGCAGGAGGGCTCCTTTTTTCCACATCATCACCTCATTTTTCCTGTGTTTTTTATTTTAGCCATTCTGACAGGTGTGAGGTGATATATCATTGTAGTTTTGATTTGCATTTCCCTGATGATGAGTGATCTTGAGTGTCTTTTCATGTGTCTGTTGGCCATCTGGATGTTTTCTTTAGAGAAATGTCTATTGATGTCTTCTGCCCATTTTTTAATTGCATTATTTGTTTTTCTGGGTGTTGAGTTGTGTAAGTTCTCTACATAATTTGTTGTTAACCCTGTATCAAATATGTCATTTGCAAATATCCTCTCCCTTTCAGAAGGGTTGCCTTTTAGTTTTGTTGATTTTTTTCTTTCACTGTACAGAAGCTTTTTATATTGATGTAGTCCCAATAGTTTATTCTTGCTTTTATTTCCCTTGTCTTCGTAGACATATCTAGAAAAATTTTGCTATAACCAGTGTCAGAAAAATTACTGCCTCTGTTCTCTCCTAGGATTTTTATGGTTTTGGAACTCACATTTAGGTCTTTAGTCCATTTTAGGTTTATTTGCATGTATGATGCAAGAAAATGATCCAGTTTCATTCTTTCACACATACTGTCCAGTTTGCCCAACCCTATATGTTGAAGAAACTTTTAGTTTCCTATTGGAAATTCTATTGTTTTTTGTTGAAGATTAATTGGCCACATAATTGTGGATTTATTTCTGGGTTTTCAGTTCTGTTCCATTGATATTGTGCCAGTACCATACTGTTTTTATTACTATAGCTTTGTCGTAGATCTTGAAGTCTGAAATTGTGATACTTCCAGTTTTGTTGTTCTTTTTCAAGTCTCC
>NW_021861573.1:0-1844 GCF_006229205.1 Suricata suricatta | reverse complement strand
TCTCTTTTCTTCCCCGATTGCAGTGGCAAGAAAAGAGAAAAAGCGACTGTGAATCCCTGCTCTAGACCAGGCGGCACGTCTGTCAGTTGCTCTGACTCAGTCCCAGCCTCTTGTAGAAAATTCGCGGGCTCTTCCAGCTTCCGTCTCCCTGGATTTGGGGCCGATTCTCCGTGCAGAGGAGTCCAGGGATGTCTCCCATTTGGTGCCACAACAGCGTGCTCTGAAATCCAGAGCACAGCCGCACACCAGAGGGGCTGACGCGCTTGTGCCTTCTCCAAAAACGTCAGTCCACGACCCGCGGGAGCTGGGCCTTTCTCTCTGCGTGAGTTGGGGTGAGTGCAGGAGACAGGAGCTCACATTAAGGCCTGTTCCCCAAGATGCTGTGTGTAAAGTACTCTTCTGGGCTTCACCTTCTCCCCCACCCCCACCCACCAGGCACCGCTGACTCATTCTGCTACGGCTGCATTCACCACCCACGGGTCCCCGGACCTCCTTGTCTTGTTCCCTCTGGATGGTCCCCACTGCCTCCCGCCGTCCTCCCCCTGCTCCTCCTGGTGCTGCTGGCTGCGTCTGCCGGGGCCTCTTCTCTCGTTCCTCTGCCCCCCAGGGGACACGACCCACTCCAGTGACCCTAGTCGGCCAAGCCCCCCTGAGCCCGGACCCCACAGGCCCAGCCCCTCCTTTGTGCCCAACACAACTCCCCCATGTCCCTGAGTACAGGGCCCCACCTCCCCATTCCAGAAGCTTCTGCTCCCTGACAAGTTTGTTTTTTTTAACATTTGTTTATTTTTGAGACAGAGCATGAGCCGGGGAGGGCAGAGAGAGGGAGACATAATCTGAGGCAGGCTCCAGGCCCAGAGCTGTCGGCACAGAGCCCAACACGGGGCTCAAACCCATGAACCTCGTGATCGTGACCTGAGCCGAAGTCAGACACTCAACCACGTGAGCCACCCAGGCGCCCCCAACTTTGTTACATTGAGTATTTATTGGTACCGTATAATGTCTTGAGAGTAAAGTGAACACTCTAGACCCGGTTGCCTGGTTGAGCAAGTTAGGACTTTATTGCTCCTTCAGAAGTCCCTTTCTGGGCGTGTCCCTGATTAGGTGCCTTTCAGAAGCTTACCACTCTCTGGAAACTTGCATTAAGCAATCTCTTAATTTTCTTTATGGTTTTGCCCCTTGTGTATATCCCTAAAGCAGAGATTGGCAAGATTTTTCTCTAAAGGGCCTTATGGTAACTTTTTAAATGAACTGTATAGTCTCTGTCTAGCTATTTAACTTGTCTCTTGTGGCAAAAAAACCCACCATAGCCCAATATGTAAATGAGTGGGTGTGTCTGTGTGCCAGTAAAACTTTATTTACAAAAACAGATTAAGAGCTTGATTTGGTCTGTGGGCTATAGTTTTTTTTGATCTTTGCCCTAAATGGTATATTAATTTTGTCTGCTTTTGACATTTACATAAATACAATCCTGCTGACCCACACTGTGTATCCCCTTTTGGGACTTCCTTTTTATTTTTTTGCTTAGAGTTGGTGTTTTTACCCAGTTCTATTGAGACCTAATTGACACACATCACTGTATAAGCCTAAGGCATACAGCATGGTGGTTTGATTTACATGTATCTAATTTTTAATGTTTATTTTTTTTATTTTGAGAGAGAGCACACACAAGCAGGGGAGGGGCAGAGAGAGGGGGAGAGAATCCCGAGCAGGCTGCATGTTGTCAGTGTGGAGTCTGATGCGGGCTCCATGTCACAAACCGTGAGATCATGACCTGAGCCGAAATTAAGAGTCATACATTTTTATATACACAAATGTGTATGTATATATATATATTTTTTTTT
>NW_021861572.1:0-928 GCF_006229205.1 Suricata suricatta | reverse complement strand
CCCTTTGGGAGAAACATAAATCCTTTCTCTCTGGTTATGAGATGTAGATATTCTGCCTGATTTTTTCTAGGACCCAAAGGCCATGTCTTAAAATGCCAACTTCAGGGAGGTGAATCTCATCAGACAAACCTGAATATATATATATATATATATATTAAGTAAGTTGTACAAGGTTTATGGAAATGGAATCTTGGAAAAAGAATTTTATGCATAGTTGAGTGGCCTAAAACTAGAATGGATTTATTTAAGTTTTTAAAGAACAGGTTTTAATATTAAAAGTATACTGGTGCAGAATCAGAATTGTACTTTCTCTCTGTTAAAAGAACAAGTTTTCTTGGACTGTTAGTTTTCTTTTGATAAGATATTATGAAAGCGGTTTGTTGGTTTGTTTTAACCTTTGGGTAATCTACCTGAAGAAAATTTTTGTGTCTTAAGTTTCTGATAATTTTAAGAACATAAAATTGAACTGGGTAAGAATTTCCAGAACAAATAGAAAAACCAGATTCAAGGAGAAAAAAGATTAATGATGTGGGATTGAATGAACTGATGAAGATGATTAACAGTTTTTTACAATCTTTCCTTTGAAACATTGCTAGTTCCTTAATGTTTTATTTTTCCAGATTTAAGAAAACTTTTTCTTCTTTTTTCTTAAGCTCTTGTGACTTACAGTAATTTTGTCAACTATACCTCTGTCAACAGAACTGAAACCTACTTGATCCCTATTTTCCCTACTTGATCTCTCTGGAATTGGGAAACTTACTGAGTATTATTATTTTCATGGCAATACAGTTATTGCATATGTTCAATAAAAACATGTTCCTCTGTAAATGGGCAAATATGAAAACATTAATTATATTATCAAGGCTTTGACTGGAATATTTGACATTAGTTAGATTACCAAGGCTTTGACTGGTCATATTTGAGAATG
>NW_021861571.1:0-928 GCF_006229205.1 Suricata suricatta | reverse complement strand
TTGATGCAACATTTAAAATATTATTTTAAAAGATAGTTTCATAACCTGTAGAAACACTATCCTGACAGGAGAAAAAAGCAGGATACAAACCATAACTTAACATAATCTTATTTTCTATTAGATATATACTATATGTCATATATATAGGTAGGGAATAGAAGACCCAAAAACAGAAATACTCCAAACAGAAGAAATTAACAGAAATAATATCTGAAAGGAGGAAGTATGAGTGGTTTTTACTGGTTTCTTTATACTATTCTGCATTTTCAAATTTCCTTCCATATGTACTCATTTGCTTGATGAGTCACTTAGCAAATATTTCTTATGCGTCCACTGCGGGCCACTGTGTTGCAGGCACGAGACATAGAGGTGAAACCCAGCCCTCCTGCAGTTTCCCCTCCAGGGAGTGGCCACGGACGATAAAGAAGAAACATGAATGAGTAGGAAAGACGGTGCAGGTGGTGCTGATGTGGCCAGTCAGGGTGATGAGGAGAGTGAGCGAGACCGTGTGCCCACCTGGCACTCACGTCCGGGAGGACAGCCCTGAGGAGGTGCCTTTATAGTTGAGACGGACTCACACAAGGAAGCCTGACAATCTGGCAGAAGAGAGGTCCCATCAGAGGGAATGGCAGCATGGCAGGGACCAAACCATGCCGGCACCCCGGGGCCAGGAAGATGCCCGGCTCCCTTGACAGCTGCGGTGGGGCCATGGAAAACTTCCACATGGGGAGCGGCCGCATCACATGCCTCTCTGAGGGGTGACTCTGGCTGCAGAGTGGAGAGGGGCCCGTGGTAGTAGAGGCAGAGGAGAAACAGGGACACCTGTCATGAGACACGTTTTCTTGTAATTTGCCAATTCTGTGACCTCAGTTTCCACAACTGTGAAGTGAGGCACTTGGGCTAAGTCAGTGATTTCTGCTTTTTTTTT
>NW_021861570.1:0-928 GCF_006229205.1 Suricata suricatta | reverse complement strand
AGGTGGGTGAGCTAAACTGGGGACTTAATGGCTATTATTGTCATTCAAAGGGAACTCATGTTCCAAAATATTGATATAAACTTTACTTAATGAAATGAAACTATTTCATTAAGATTAAACAGTCATATACAGGGTGAAGGACAAGAGCTTGTAACCACAGAGTTCAAGTGTGGTGTGGTTGAGAGATTAATGTGTTTCTCTCCAAAAATGAAGAGCAATTTAAGCAAAAGGATAACACGTTCTTTAAAAACAATGTTCAAAATTCTCTAAAATGTTTTCACAAACCGCATTTTTTCCATTAAATATCTTTTTAAGTAATTTGAATTTAATAAGAAATTATTGGGGAAGATGTGTGAAAAAAGTAAGTTAGACTGATTTTACTCTAGGTAAAAACCATTTAAGAGCATTATTTCAAAAAATAAAAGAATGCTGTTTTCTTTTCCTTTTTTTCTCCAAAATACAAAAGTGATAAAAGCTGTTAATCTACCACACTATCACAAAAGAATGTTAAATGAAATTAAAGTCATTACTGACTTTTCAGCATATTTATGGATGTAAAATTCTTTTCATTGTATGCAAAATAGTTCTGTTATACTTTGGATCCTAGTTACTTTAATGGTAGGATACCCAGTGAGGAGTAATTATTAAAGAACAAATAGTACTTTTATCATTTGGGACTTCATGTGCTCCTCCTTATTTTCCATCAACCATTGGTTAAAGATATTCAATGACTTCCAAAACAAGTTTGTCCCATTTCTAATTTTAAATCTTGGTGTTCTGACAATGTTGAAATCTGGTTGCACATATTGGATTATCTGAGATGTGATGGATATATTATTCAGTAGAAACACAAAAAAATTATATTTTCTTGGTAACATACACATTGTTATAATGCAACCATAATAAGGGATTTGCATTTATTTCAGTT
>NW_021861569.1:0-928 GCF_006229205.1 Suricata suricatta | reverse complement strand
TGCCCCGTCCCCCAGTCCCCCAGCTCGCTAGGTGGCTAGGTGCGGAGAGCACAGGGCTGGACCGCCAGCCCCATCAACTCTGTGCCTCAGGGTCCTCTCCAAGTGGAGCCTCGGCATCCATGGGAGAAGCCTGAGTAATAGTAAGTCTTTACTGGCCACATACTCTTTCAGGTTCCATTTCTTCATCAGCAAAACAAGGCCAATAATGGGATCTACCTGGCGAAGTTCTGGTGGGGATTGAATGAGACAAGGAATCCGTGAAGTGGGTGAATGACCTGCACCTGCTTTGTAAGTCATCACCATCCCGGCGCAAACAGGGAAGCCAGGGCCCTGGGGCTTCCATGGTCCAGGACCACCCAGCTGAGATCCCACACAGCCAGGACTTGAATTCAGCTGTTTGGGACTCTTTCCATGAAATCATCCACCACCCTTGATACAAAAAGAGCTGGAGACAGGGGCACCTGGGTGGCTCAGTCAGTTAAGCATCAGACTTTTTTTTTTTTAATGTTTGTTTATTTTTGAGAGAAAAACAGAGTGCAAGCAGGGGAGGGGCAGAGAGAGAGGGAGTCACAGAATCCGAAGCAGCTCCAGGCTTCGAGCTGTCAGCACAGAGCCCCCTTGGGATCCTCCATCTCCCTCTCTCTTGGTCCCTCCCCACCCCTACCCCCCAAAAGTAAATAATTAAGAGAAGAGAGCTGGAGACACCCCCTTGCCCAGCCTGGCTGGCTTTCCTGCGTTACTCATTCCCTCCGGGACACAGTGTCAGAACCAAGACCACGGAAGCTCTGAAGTTACTTCCAAAAGGGCTGGGGCAGGCAACTGGCACTACACTCTGGTGAGAGGCTATGCTGGTGTTGATGCCACCTGTTTGTCTGCCCATCTTCCCCTTTGTCCATCTGTCCGTATATCTATCCATTCATCCATCCAT
>NW_021861568.1:0-928 GCF_006229205.1 Suricata suricatta | reverse complement strand
TAGGTATTCATCAATTGAATAGTGTGAACTTGCAAAGAGAATCTGGACAAATAATAAAAAGTTAGTGAGGGGTAATTCATCAATTAAAATTATGCACGGTCATTTTTTTTGTCTGACAGCTCACGTTTCACTAATTATTTCAAGTGTGTCCCAGAATTACCATCCTCAAGGAACCGTATTGTAGTTACAGTCCTGTCCCAAATTCCGGAACAACTCTCTATTAAATAGTCAAAAGTGATGGCAGAAAATAGCAATTTACCAATTCCTGAATTAGATTCCTGTCCACAGATTGCTCTTTATGTAAATAACTTAAACCAGGTTTTGAATTCTTTTAATTATTGTTGCTTGCTGGACAAAGAACAGTATTTTTTAATTTTTGACAAATTCAAAAGAGAACAAGACTGTTAATATTATGTGTGTGTGTGGTGATTTCTGACAGGAAGTAACAGGATTTATATTGGCAAACACTTTCCATATTAATATGATGGGATAGAGATCTCAGATAAATAAGTCTACAGGTTTCTGATACAAATATGCAAACACATTTGATAGATTATTCAAAAGGTGAGAATTACCAGATCTATTCTGGGAAAAAAATCCTTTCAAAGAAATAAATTATTTCTATATGTGATTATAGTTTTTCTCAATTATCAGGGCTTTACACAATTCAAAACATCTATATGGATGTGTTTTTGCAAAGATAATGGGCACAGCACAGAACATTTCCTCTTTCTTTTTCAAGGCCACATTATGACTTCTAAATTCAAAGGAACCCTAATTAGAGATTATCTAAATATTTTATTTTGTTAAGTTATTCAGGGATAGTCTTTTAAATTAGGACTATCTTTTCCCTCACAGGTTTATTCATATTCATTTAACTTCACACTCTGAATAAAAGATGCCTAAATATGGGGCGCCTGAGTGGCTC
>NW_021861567.1:0-928 GCF_006229205.1 Suricata suricatta | reverse complement strand
AGTGTCATTGTAACTACTGTATTGTAAATGATGGAAAATAATTGTATATGTTAAAAAAAATAGTGTTATATTCTAAAAAAAATAAAAAATAAAGTTACCACAAAAAAAAAAAAGAAACCTAAGTAAGGAGAATGAGGTCACATTTGCAAGGAACAGTGTAACCAATATGAAGTGGGTTTTCTCTTATCGTTGTTTCAGTTCTTTGGTTTTTTTGTATGGCAAAGTAAAACATTAGCTACCAATAGGTATGAAAATTCAAGATTAGCTTTATTAAATTGATATCAAAGAATATGTACACACACACACACACACACACACACACAGTAGGAAAACATTAAGGAGATTCCCATGCCTCAAATATATTTGGAGTACACAAAGGTCATTCTAAAATTAATTAATAAGCTAGATATAGATCAATCAATAGCATCAAATGGATACTGACCAAAAATAAAACTGTGCTGTGAATAGTTAACTTAATCTTGCTGTGAATATCTAACTTAATCTGTACTTAAAGTGGCCATTTTCACAGAGTATGGAAAGTACACTGGCAATGTGAACCAATCACACACACACACACACAAAACCAGGTTTAAAAGCAATGTTGGTAACCAACATAAACAAGGGAAATATGTACAAAAGAGTAAGATTTCCCTCCGCCCCAGCTTAACCCCAAGAAGCTAACTCAACACCTCACACCTGGGCTTCTTGATGGGTTAAACAAATATCTGCGAGTACAGAAACCAGAATACATAACCTATTCAAATGGTCAAAAATCTTTTGATAAAATTTCATGGCAAAACTGTCTAAAATATTTTTAAGCAAACATGGAATTAAGAATATGTATTTCCATAAGCATGGAATTACCTTAAATAAAGGAAGCAATTGTGAAATGTAAATGTGGAAAAGACAAACGTTTTTATATTGACTA
>NW_021861566.1:0-928 GCF_006229205.1 Suricata suricatta | reverse complement strand
TAGAAAAGAGGTAGCAGGGAGCCCTGAGGTGACCCTAGAAGGAATGCCTCACGTTGGCACATCCCATCAGCTGCTCCTGGAGAGTTTCTTCTCTCACCACCTCACCACCACGTCTGTCCACATAGGCTGGGCCTTTCTCCTTGGCTGGCCTGCTCTGGGCCAGCATCTCAGACCCATCCCCAGAGTCCATGGCTTCAAAGATTCTCCAGAGCAGTGGTCGTCAAACCTTTTGATCACATAGTTTGTTATTAAAAATGATTAGGCGTGTATATTTCTAACAGATATACACAGTTACCGTTACATAATATACGCATGTAGTATTTATAACATAAAACATACATGAAAAGAGAAATCTTCAAAAGATAAGATAAAACATAAATAGAAATTTGAACATCTCCCCACATCCAGCAGTTCCTCTGACACGCTGGAAACCATGGCTCTAAAGCTGTGTTAGAGAAAGAAGTCAGCATATGTTATGTTCTAGTCAGCTGTTGGTTAGAACATCAGCAGGCACTTGTGGCTTCTGGGTGAGCCCCCGTTCCCCTCTCAGGGGGCCACATATAGGGTGGAATCCACGCCTCTCATCCCCACACTGCCTGCTGTCCAGGGAATTTGTCAAGAACCCACATTCTTACTCATTAGTCCCCTGCCTAGAGCACTGGGGAACATATGCTAATCAAGTCCCAGAAGCATCCCTTAATTTCTCCAGGGAAATATGGAAACCAAAGTAATTTGCAGTATGAAGAGAACAGAAAAACATATTAGCCGCCTTGATTCAGTGCTTGTGTCTCACAATGTCTCTAGCAACTCTGCTTCACTGTCAACATCTCAGCACCCCTAGATCTCCATCCCACCCCCCAGGCAGTCACCAGCTCATGGAGACGGCTCAGGAAAACCAGGATATCCCTTACGAGCTAGATCTTCCCCC
>NW_021861565.1:0-928 GCF_006229205.1 Suricata suricatta | reverse complement strand
TCAACTTGATTTCCCTGACACATGAAATTAGTTTTCGTGTTCCCCTCGGCCTGTTTTCCATCAAGCTAAAGAGTTGGAATTTCTTTAACGAATTCTTAAAATATATGGTTTATAACCTCACACGCTTGCCGTTACTCACATTTGCATGGCTTCTAGTTTGTTGAGATCCTTCTTACAAGCTGCTGGCCTGGATGCAGGGAGATACTTGGGCTGAAGGCTAAAAACTCTAATAGATGAACCAAAGCCCTCCCAAGCTTCTAGGTACTTTGTTGGCTAGTGAATGATACAAACATGTCCAAAGAGGAGAAAAACAATTAATATACTGTTGTTTTATATTTATATATAATAAAATATATGTTTTATTAATGTAATATATTAATAAAAACTAGGAAGTTTGGTCAGCATCATCCCTTTAATCAGTTAGGTGAATCCTGGCCATCAGGAGCTGACATTGAAGATGTCGATTTATTCAGAGCAGGACTTTCCAAAGAGAAACTTAAAGTGTGAAAGAGACATGGAGGTGTTGTCAACTAGATTTGCCAATTTCAAATTCCAGTGAGTCTTGAGCCACAGGAAAACCGTCCCTGGGATGGATGCTTGGTACAATTAGAAGCTTTGCAATGGTTAAATACCTGAATCTTTCTTAGGAATTTTTAAATGATAAGGACCTATATATTGGTAAATTTTAGTTGTTTGCAGTTCTAATTGTGCATGAATGAATGTGGGCCTTGCTGCCGGGACCCTCTCACAGCCACGGGCCAACCTTGACCTCCGGTGATGGGAGGTGAGTTTTTTTAGCGTCTCTCTGACCTGGCATGGGAGAATGAACAACCTTGCACTTTGGAGGAAGAGTAAGGTTGGATTTCTATTTTTTCTAATGACATGGGTAAGTTTTGCAAGTTTCTAAAACATGGGAGCTTCATTTTGC
>NW_021861564.1:0-928 GCF_006229205.1 Suricata suricatta | reverse complement strand
AAGTGCCTTAGAAAGATGGAGAAACTACAGAAAAGTCACTCCCCGCCTAAATTCCTGCTGCAAGCGTTCTACCAGGGCTGGAGGCCGAGGGTCAGTGAGGCCAGTAACCAGAGATCTGTTTCCCAAACTAGAAATCAGAATATTTGATCTTACATGACATGAGCTCCCCATCGCGGGGACTGAATCTGCCCTATTCTCTGTCATATCCCCAATATGCAGCATAAAGAGATTCTTAATAAATACATTTGGCAGGAAGAAAGGAAGGAAGACAGCATGTTTAGAATCGGGTCTACGCCAGAAGATCTGGAGTATCTGGTCATCCGAAACACTGAGCTGCGCCAAGGAAGAAAATCCTTCAGTGAAGAAAGGTTCTCGGGGAAGAAATAACAGCAGACACACAGGTTAACATAAACCCAAACCGATGGTGGCAGCCTGGCCCCAGAGGCGGGCACATGTCCAGTCTGCCGGAAGGACTCAGATGGACCATTACGTGAAGTAAATGACACACCAGCTTGAAGCCGGGTTACTTCCAAACCTTCTTGCTTTGAATCTCTTTTTCCAGCCACAGGGCAGCAGCTGACCCAGGGATGGCTGAGCACCGAGTCAAGGGCATCCTGCCCCTCGTGCAGGCAGAGGACAGCACTTCAGAGACGTGCTCGGGCCTGTCTGACCTATGTGTCCATCCTAGGAAATTACCAGTTCCTAATCCTTGCTCACACGTGACACTGTTCTGTCTCCCTGTGACCAGAACCAACACTATATAGCTGAGCTGGAGAGACCTTCCCACAGGCTGGGAGAGAAACAGGGAGGGGAGGGATAGCCCGGGCTCCTCAAAGAAATGGAGATCTTTGGCTTATTAAAGTATGTGTTATTTTTGAGAATCTCACAGACCGAAGAGACCATTTTATATAAAATAATAAAGTCACGG
>NW_021861563.1:0-928 GCF_006229205.1 Suricata suricatta | reverse complement strand
GGGATGGAGGAGTGGGGCAGAAGATCTGAAGCAGGCTCTGTGCTGACAGCAGAGAGCCAGCCCCATGTGGGGTTTCGAACTCATAAACCATGAGATCCTGACCTGAGTCAAAGAGGGACACTCAACTGACAGCCACCCAGGCATCCTGGATTTCCTTGTTTTTAAAGTCCGAATAAAATATTATGTGTATATGTATAACACTTTTTAATCCATTCATCTGTCGATGGAAATTTAGGTTGCTTCCACATCTTATCTATTGTGAATAATTGTGCAGTGAACAAGGGGGGCAAATATCTCTTTCAGATCTTGTTTTCAGTTATTTTAGATAAATATTCAGAAGTAAGATTGCTTGGGGTGCCTGGCTGGCTCAATTGACTAAGGGTATGACTCTTGATATCCGCTCAGGTCATGGTCTCCTAGTTTGTGAGTTTGAGCCTGCATCCAGCTCTGCACCGACCCTGTGGCGCCTGCTTGGGATATTCTCTCCCTCTACCCCTCCCCTGCTCTCTTGCACATGTTTTCTCTCTCAAAATAAATAAATAAAATAAACTTCAAAAAAAAGAGAAAGAATTAAGATTGCCGCATCATATGGTAGTTCTATTTTTGACTTTTTGAGGAACCTTTATACTGTTTTTCACAGTGGCTACATCATTTACAGTCCCACCAACAATGTTCCAATGTTCCAATTTCTCTACATCCTCACCAACATTGTGATTTCATGGGGGTTTTGAGGCAGTGGCCATTTTAATGGACATGAGGTGGGTATCTCATTGTGGTTTGATTTGCATTTCCTGATGATAATTGTTGTTGATTATCTTTTCATGTGCTTGTTGGCCAGTTGTATGTCTTCTTGGATAAATGTCTGTTCAAGTTTGCTTGTCTTTAAAAATTTTTTTTTAATGCTTATTTTTTGAGAGAGAGAGAGAGA
>NW_021861562.1:0-1844 GCF_006229205.1 Suricata suricatta | reverse complement strand
TCTCTCTCTCAAAAATAAATGTTAGAAAAATTTTTATGTAAAAAACATTAAAGAATAACCAGGACTTTTCATATATTCTCCAAGATTAAGCTTCACATTGCCTGGGGTGGTTGGTTTCCACCCATCCTGAACTTTTTTGAAAAATTTCAAACATGCAGAAAAAATTGAAAAAAAAAAAAAGACCATTCATATACTTGCCGTGTGGATCCAATATTTGACATTTTGCCACAATTACTTTTTTCTCTATATATATACTTTTTAATCTAAAACATTTGAAGTAAGTTGCATTTGTAAGGACTTTGTTCTAATAACCACAATGCCATTATTACATGAGGAAATTAGCAAAATTACATCATCAAGTATCTATTACATATTCAGATTTCCTTGATTGTCTCACAGTTGCTTTATTCTTTAGAGAGAGAGGACCTGAGCTTAGGGAGAGGGGCGGGCCAGTGGAGGGAGGGAGGGGAGACAGAGAGAGACAGAAAGGAAGGAAGGAAGAAAAGAAAGAAAGAAAAAGAAAGAAAGAAAAGAAAGGAAAAGAAAGAAAAATAAGAAAAAAAAGAAAGGAAAAGAAAAGAAAAAAGAAAAAAGCATCTCAAGCAGGCTCCACACTCAGCACAGGGCTCCAACAAGGGACTCAGTTCTACAAACCTGGGATCTTGACCCAAGCCAAAAATCAAGAGTCAGACTCTCAATTGAGTGAGTAACTCCTGCGCTCCTGTAGCTGATATTTTGGTATTTTTTCACTATCCAGGATCCAGTTGAGGTTTATGCATCACTTTTGGTTGTTTGGCTTTGTACTTTCATTTAGTTAAGAACATAGGAAAGTTTCTGTAAAAGGAAATTTCACATACACTTTATGCATGTTAACTAGTTGGTATTAAGGGTTGAGGGGAATGGTGATAGTACATTTCTTTTGGCTTCTCCTTCCCTTAAGAAGCTCAAAAATATTACCCAGTTCTGATATTTTTTTCAGGCTATTTCCTGCTAATCTAGATCTATTAACATCATTTGTAACTTTGAGGAAGGCCAGTAAAATTTGGAAAGGGATTCCTGATTGTTTTTACTGGAATGCTATGTTTTAGTATCTTTGGAGGAGTGTTCTTATATGTGTGTTTGTGTTTTTCCTACAGAGAATCTTTTTTTATATCAGATGAATATGCATATAAATTGCCATAAATTGTGTTGTTTTTTTTTTTGAAACTTGAATATAATGACCTTAGCTGGAGGTTAGCAATTGATGAGGGAGCATAAGGCAAGCTGAGTGCCAAGCACCAGTGAGCAACCCTCCCCTCTCCAAGTGTGATATCCCTCAGGCACTCATAGCTGCCCAAGAACAAAGGAAAGAAAACAAATGGTTAACTGTCTTAATGTTAATGCTTTGCTAGAGGGAAAAACCACCTTAGTTTGGCTGTAGCTTGGCCTATATGGATTTTGTGAATCTTTAGCATATGAAAATTCCATTGGAAACTTCCCCTTGACTTTACTTCTCCCTACTCCCAGATATGTAACCAGTTACCCTTCACCACCCCAGTGCAGCTCTTTTCTAACTTCGGTTCCTGTCCCCGTGCTTTAATAAAATCACCTTTTTGCACTGAAGTTGTCTTCAAGAATTCTTTCTTGGCTGTCAGCGCTGAACCTCCACCATCACCCCTAAACCTCATCAGTCTGGTTCAGCAAAGTGTAGCCTGGCATTCAAGGTTCTCCATAGTTTGGCCTTCAGCTATGTCTGTGGGAAAAGTAAGTGAGATGATTTATTTCCAGAAATACCAAATAAAAGTTCTACTGTCTAGTTAACAATAGGTTTATAACTTACCTGAAATATGTATAACCTTCCACCG
>NW_021861561.1:0-928 GCF_006229205.1 Suricata suricatta | reverse complement strand
TCTGCCCCTCCCCCTCTCATGCTCTGTCTCTCTCTGTATCAAAAATAAATAAAATACTTTAAAGAAATTTAAAAGAAAAAAGACCCTTTTTGATTTTGACTTTATATATCTTTCCAGCCTCATTTTTAGAAACTGTGTCCTTAAACTCTAAACCTTAGCTGTCTAGTTTTTGAAAGATCTCATACTCACTCTCACCTCTGGGCCTATTTATATATTCTATCAGGGAAAGCATTTCCTTGCCGGAACCACTTTTTACCTTGAGAACTTCACCTCATCTTTACTCTTAACTACCACTGCCTCTAAGAAGCCTTTTGAGAATTCCCTCCAATAAGTCCAGGATAATTCCCCTGTACGGAGTACTTTCCATAAAACAACTGGTGTTATCATACTCTCGTATTCTTGAAAAGTGTATGCTCAAAATCTAACAAAGTGTGAGGAGTATAAAAGACTATCAGGGAACATGTGCTGGAAAAATGAGTAAGAATGAGAAAATGAATGAAAACCAACACTAGATTATGTTCAGAGCTACTTCACTGGTGTCAGGGTGGGGGTTACAGAAAACGTGCTAAGGAAGGGAAAGGGTAGATGACTCATTCCACTCTCCCATCCTGTGGATTCATGGCACACTTGAGGCTAATTTGGAATATGGTTGTGAATTTAAACCAATGACCCGGATTTGTAACACTGGATTCATGCCTCATAGAAAGTGCTGACTTTACACTTGAACTCTCTATTAAGGAAATAATGTTTTTAGAAGAGCCACTGCAAAGACTCTTTTGGGACTCCAGTGGGAACAGAAAGATCAGAGGACTCTGGAACAGCCAACGAGGTCCCACAATCCCCATAGGTCCACGCCCGGAGAAGCCTCCACCTGCTGGCATCCTCCCTCCATTCTCCACAGCCCACATGCTCTGTGAAACAGACTCTG
>NW_021861560.1:0-928 GCF_006229205.1 Suricata suricatta | reverse complement strand
CAGCACTGGAAAGGTCCAGCAAAACTGAGAAGAAGGGCAATGTCCACGAAGCATTTTAATGAAGTATAGGTCAAGTTTCCATCCTAGCTATTTGTTTTACCTATCCACCTCTTTACAAAAAGGGGGGGGCTCATTTTTCAAAAATTAAAATTTCCATTAAAATGCTAGAATTTACCAAATCCAAAGAGGGGCCTGGGGGGTTTCTGGAAATTTTTTATTAGACTCTTTTATTTGCAGGAATTATTGCCAAAATTGTAGAACATTGATTTAGGAATTTTTAAGAAACTGAGGTGTGAATGTAAGACTATTATAAAATTTTCCTTTGGAATATGGGACTTTCCCTCATTTCTGAAACAAGAAATTTAATTCGAGCAGGTACATAACCCAATCTCCCTCCACTAACTCAAAACACAGTCTTCAGATGTGTGAATAAATAGCCCTCATTTGACTGCCTTCCTTTCCATGAAGAAATGTCAGGTGAGCAAATGTGGAAGTCTTCTCTTTGGGCTTTTAAAGGATGAACCTTTGAGGTGCCTAGGTGGCTCAGTCCATTAAGCATCCAACTCTTAATTTCAGCTCAGGTCATGAACTTATGAAATCAAGCCTCAAGTTGGGCTCATGCTGATAGAGAATTCCAAACAGGTTCACCCTCTCTCCCTCTCTCCCCCTCTTCCCCCACCACCTGCATATGTGCACATGCATGTGCTCTTCCTCAAAATGAATAACCTTAAAAAAAAAAAGATGGACATTTAACACTACTAGGTGATGTTAATGACCTCAGTAGTCCAAACATTCCAGTCTCTTGGAAAATTGTGTTCTCTTTTGATATTTTAAAAAATATTTATTTCTTTAGAGAGTACAAGTTGGGGAGGGGTAGAGAGAAGGCGACAGAAGATCCGAAGTACGTTCTATGCTGACAAACTGACAA
>NW_021861559.1:0-928 GCF_006229205.1 Suricata suricatta | reverse complement strand
TACATCTTAAGGCAAAGCTACTATGATATTTCATATTTTCTTACTTTAGTATGTCACTTTGAATCAGAGATTAGTCAGTAACTTATAACCTAGTGTAAGCTTTATAATCTTTAGTTTTTTCTGTTCATAATTTATTTAGCACCGATTTTTAAAAATTTGAAGCATCTTGCTACTCCTTTTTGTTTAAAAAAAGAACACTGGTGTGAAATGGACTTCACGATTTTATTCATGAGATATAGCCATCCGTATATCAATAGTAACTGCTCAATTATAATTAATCATTTTAAAGAACATGTTATTGCTTCTTATAAATCAGCTGCTGCTTGTAATTTTACAAAATGCGTTTCAATGAATTCCCATCTATACTGTTGTCATTTTGCCATTTTTTTAAATTTCCTTCTTAAATCCTTAGGGTTGAAAAGAATCTTAGAGATTCTACAGCCTAATTTTAATGATAAAAAAATAGTCACTGAGACAAGTTAAGGAACTTGTTCAAGATTCTATCTTTCATTAGTGACAGACCTAAGGCAAAAAGCCAATTTCCAGAGTATTCCATCAAGAGTCCTCTCCATTACTTGTAAATTTCCCAAACCCCTCCCTAGAATCAGAAAAAGCACATCTCACTCACAATTATGGATTCATTTTATTTTCTACTAGTTGAGGATAGGAGACTATCTAAGACAAATGATATAGCTGTAGATGGCATAGATATATAAATGTAACTACATATAAATGCATTTGCCATAGATACTTTAACTCTTCACCTCTCCCTACCATCCTCCTTTAGCTGCTGCACAGACAGTAATTTCAATACTAAACTAGAAGGAGGATCCCAGAGTTCCACTCTTACAGGATCATTCTGGTTAGGGAAGGTTCTCTTTGAATGAGTGAATGATTTATTATTTTATCTAACATTTTAAAGCATATA
>NW_021861558.1:0-928 GCF_006229205.1 Suricata suricatta | reverse complement strand
CTCACCTTTTGATACAAATTACCTTTTTGTAATTTATAGCTAAGCATTAGGAAAGCATATAGAAATTTTATTTGTGGACACTTTTTCAAAAAAAATTTTTAGTAATCTGACATGGGACTCAAACTCACAAGTCTGAGATCAAGAGTTGCATATTCTGTCGAGTGAGCCAGTCGGGTGCCCTTCGAATTACTTTTTGTGTCGTGATCTGGCAACTTTATGGATGTCCTCTAACATCTTTTTCTACTTGGTTTTCATAATTTAAAAGAAGTTTGAGAGCACATGCATGAGCACGGGAGGAGTAGAGAGAGAGGGAGAGAGAGAGAATCCCAAACAGACTCCGTGCTGTTAGCATAGAGCCCGACACAGGGCTTGAGCTCCCGAACTGTGAGATGATGACCTGAGCCGAAATCAGTCCGTTGCTCCACTGAGCCACTCAGGTGCCCCAGGTTTTCATAATTTGTAACATGCGAGGTAACCTACTAGGCCTGGGGTTGGCAAATCCCGGCCTGTTTTGGTACGTAAAATTCTGTCGGAACACACTCGTACACGTGAGTACCGACTGGAGCTACGTCGTGTTACAGCAGTGGGAAGTGGTTGTGACCGAGACCTCCCTTTAAGTGAATGTTTGTCAGTCCTCATAAAGAGTCTTCTTTGTTTAGGGCAATGATCACAGGAGTGGCCCTCAAGGGAAAGCACCCTGAAAACTAAGCTTTGTTTTTAAAGTCGGCCAGACTAAGACTTTTTCCTGCAAAGCTGTAAATGCACAGAGATCTATCATTTTTCTCCACAGCGCTCACTCACGCGTACTGGTCAGCGGGAGATCGCGTGGGAAAGAGCTTTCCAGGTAGAGACTGCAGTGCCTGGTGAGAAAACAGCTCATTATCCAGTCCTAGGTGAGGGAAGAGAACATTAACCAGCATTAAAAAAA
>NW_021861557.1:0-928 GCF_006229205.1 Suricata suricatta | reverse complement strand
GGCAACGTCAGCCAACTTTAGAACTGCCACTTCACATCAGAGTAGGCAGAGAAAATAATTTCTAAAGTCATTTCATATTAATTAATTAAATTAGATATTGGGCCATGAATACAATCATGATACACATAGTCTTTATCCCCTAGGAAGAAAATATTTAAATTTATATTATTTTTACTGTCTGTGCCATGATTTTTGTAGCTATTGGACATTTATCTATCTAAGTTTCAGGATAATATGAAACAGTCAAATGGTCATAGTGTGAGAGGAACACAGATTTAAAAAAAACTAATATTGAGGTACTTGGGTGGTTTAGTCAATTAAGCACCCAACTCTTCATTTTGGCTCAGGTCATGATCTCAAGATTTGTGAGTTCGAGCCCTGTGTCATGCCTTACACTGACAGTATGGAGCCTGCTTGGGGTTCTAATTCTCTTTCTCTCTGCCCTCTCCCCCCTACTCATGATCTCTCTCTCCCTCTCTCTCTCTCTCTCTCTCTCTCAATAAATAAGTAAACTTAAAAGAAAGGAGACTAATATTGGTCAAACTTAGTTTTTCAGCAGGGTTGTATTTTTTCTAAAAGAAACTTTTATGTACAGAAAAATACTGCCTGTGGTTATTTGAGATATAGATTACCATTGTTTTGTTAAAGTGACATTATAAAAATGCTTCAGTTTTGTTTTAAATTCAACTCAAAAACCTCATTGTATTAATTTCATTTATAAGATAGTAATTATATTCCCTCAAGTACTTTAAATTATATTTTCAGACATAATATATATTATAATTACATTGAATCGGGTGTGGATATAATATTACTTAGGTGTAGGCAGACAAAAATTCTTACAGATGTTTTCATGTAGTCTAAGTAGTTTTGCATGCCTCAGGTCTCTTTCTGGGTCTGTAGACCACAGGGTTAAAGTTCATGCTCA
>NW_021861556.1:0-928 GCF_006229205.1 Suricata suricatta | reverse complement strand
GAGCAGCAGGAGAGGGACAGAGGGAGAAAGAGAGAGAATCCCAAGCAGGGTCCATGCTCAGCACAGAGCACATTGCAGGGCTGAATCCCACAGATCGTGGATCACGACCTGAGCCGTAATCAAGAGTCTGATGCTTAATGAACTGAGCCACCCAGGTACCCCTGGGCCAGTAGGATCTTTACATCACTCTTTCTAGATGGAAAAAAACATATAATTGTAGAAGTCCTTATGCAAAGTATTTATGAATCTTTTTATAATATTAAATTTCAGAAATTTTTCTATGCTTTCAAAGAAAGCCCATTAGATATAAGGGAAAACTTTGATAAACTGGAATCTTCTAACTTCTGTAATACATGTTAGAACCCCTGCCGCCTTGCTTGGTGCTTGTCAACTAGATGTTCTATGATTGTTCTTTAATTCTAACAATAGTTTTCATGGGAAACTGCAGGAGAAAATATTTAGAATGCAAGAGTTGGTGAACTTCTCTTTAATAAAGCTATTAAATGTTTTGTCACTTCCCTGCTAGTTCGTGGCTCACCCGAACTGTCAACAGCAGCTTCTGTCCATATGGTACGAGAACCTCTCCGGTCTGCGGCAGCAGACCATGGCGGTGAAGTTTCTCGTGGTCCTGGCGGTTGCCGTTGGATTGCCCTTCCTGGCTCTCATTTACTGGTTTGCTCCGTGCAGCAAGGTATGTCTGTGAAGCCCGGACCTTACTGTCAGGCTGGATATATCAGAGCCAGTTAAGCAAGGAAAATTCTGTTTCCCAAATGAAAATTTCATGGATGTCAGAGTTGGGTTTAAATAATATTATTGATTTTAATACTACAAAAATAGCATCTACTTAGCTATAGGAAATAGAGGGGAAAGTGGGTAGAAAATTAGCCTGTAATACCACCACTATTACATTGAGAAAGATAACCTAGTT
>NW_021861555.1:0-928 GCF_006229205.1 Suricata suricatta | reverse complement strand
GAGGACCTATTTAGGCTCTCCCTTTTTATTCTATTTGTTCTTCTTACTTTTCTTTCCAAATACAGATATGAAAAGTGTGTCGATTATAGAAACACAATGCGCGTTATCAATTATAATAAAGTCATTTAATCTGCGTTTGAATCCTAAGGGACCATAATCACCAGCATATTCTTGAAAACTTATTTTGTTGATTGATGTGTATCATTCCCTAAAACTATACTAGTCTTTTATTTATGCAACATTTTCATAATTCTCAAAATGTTTTTTTGCCTGTCTTGGAAGGAATTTTTATATAACGAGATTTCTGAAATGTTTTAAGATGATCATTGTATAATTAAAGGCTCATAGTTACGAAATAGGGAACATTCCCATTTGAACAAAGCATGAATGCTTTCAGGTCATTGTTGCTTCACCGAGTTTCACGAGGGTCCTACTTCCAGAATAATCTGTAGACGAGCAAGTGTCAGCATCAGACGGCCTTGCAAAATCATAAACCAAGCCGTGTACTTGGTGGCACCATCGTAGGACACAAAGTTGCCAGCAGGGTACTTACTGAGCAAGTTCCTTAGAACGTTTTTGTTTTGTAAGAAGTTTTTCCACGTGAGCTGCACCAACACGTATGGTCCGGTCTACCTGCTGTGTTTACCACAAAGGAGAAAAGAAGAGCCCCTGTCCTCCATCCCCCACGGCAGGAGGGGGGTGCTCTGTGCTCCCCGCCCCCAGCTGCCCTGGGCTTGGCAGCTGAGCCCTTGGTGTGTGTGAGAGCGGTTTACACCTGGACCCCTGGCTGCCTGTGGCTGCTCTTCCTCCTGCACAGCTAAGTCTTCCCCGGATGAGGAGTTGCCCCTTTCTGCCCTTCTGCTTCCTGTGCTACATCCTTGTTGTGAACTGAACCCCAAGGCTTGGCTGGCAGTCAGGGTCTCCCAGG
>NW_021861554.1:0-928 GCF_006229205.1 Suricata suricatta | reverse complement strand
GGAGGGGGGGAAGTGCAGCATGGGAACTACAGTCAGTGACACTGTGATGACACGTAAGGGGACAGACGGGGACCACACTCAGCCCGCAGAGCGCCCAGTGCACACCTGATGGGAAGGTAACCTCGTGTGGCAACAATACGCTTCACTCCAATTAAAGAAGGAAGAACTAGGGAATCTGCGTGTCCAGCGAGCTCCCCCCGGAGTTCCCTGCTCAGCCACGCCGTGCTTCATTCTCCGAACTTGCTAAGCAGGTGCGGCAAACGTGAAACTCTAACGTTGGGAATTCAGACCCTGGGGCATGTCCAGGGTCCCAGGGCAGAGGGAACTCAGTGCCAGGGCCGCGGAGACAGGAGTCCCGGTTGCTGGTGTTCTGAAACTAGGCGACTGAGTCTGACCGTTGGTTTCCTCGCCAGTAAAACGGAGGTACCACTCCCACGGTGGCCGAGGAGGTGACGTGGCCCGTGTCTGGCACAGGCCTGCCTGCCCGCAGTGGAAGGCCTCCTGCTGCCTTTGGGGTATGACAAAGAACAAGGCTTCAGGTACCCCGTTTCCAGGGGCGCCGCAGCCACTGGGGTGGACACACGCTGGCCGTGCTGGAGCCACACGTGACAGCGAGCCACAGGGGAGCCTGAGATCACCGGGCTAGAAAAGCCGTGGCCAAGCTTTCGCACCACAGCTGTCACAGCACAGAGCCACGCCTAAGGCTAAAGTGAGTAAATCCAGCTACAGGGCACTGCCGGCCAGCTTTGGATCCCAGCCCAATCTCTACGGCATTGAACCAGGCGTAACTGTGGTTGAAAGGGGTTGAAAAACGGCACTGTCATATGGTTCAACCTACAGCCCAGGAATGCGCGGCAAAAATCATATCCACATGGTGCAATTATGATTTACATGGGAAATACTGCAGAATTCTAAACTCCAGGAAATG
>NW_021861553.1:0-928 GCF_006229205.1 Suricata suricatta | reverse complement strand
TCAGTGTTATTTTTGAAAAATGGGGGTTTAGATTCATTGTGTTCTCCATAGAATTCATGTTTGTAGTAGTGTCTGGTACCTTGTTTCTTTGCAACATTTCCCTCAGAGAGTCCCTCTTAGGATTTCTTGTAGGGCTGGTTTGGTGGTCATGAATTTTCTCAGCTTTTGTTTATTTGGGAATACCTTTATCTCTCCTTCTATTTTGAATGACAGGTTTGATGGATAAAAAATTCTTGGATGCATATTTTTTCTGTTTATCACATGGAAAATTTCCTGCCATTTTTTCCTGGCCTGCCAAGATTCAGTAGATAGGTTTCTAACCACTCTGTTAGGTTTCCCATTGTATGTTAGGGCCCTTTTATCCCTAGCTGCTTTCAGAATTCTGTCTTTATATTTTGCCAGTTTCACTATGATATGTCATGCCGAAGGTGGATTCAAATTACGTCTTAAGGGGTTTCTTTGTGCCTCTTGAATGTAAATGTCTATTTCTTTCCCTAGATTCAGGAAATTCTCAGTTATAATTTTGTCTAGTACCCCTTCAGGACCTCTCTTTCTTTCTTCCTCTTCAGGAATTCCAATGATACAAACATTGTTCCATTTGATTGTATCACTCAGGTCTCCAATTTTCCTTTCCTACTCCTGGATCAATTTCTCTCTTTTTTTTTGTCGGCTTCCTCTTTCACTATAACTGTGTCTTCTAATTCACCTATTACTCTCTCTGCCTCTTCAATCCATGAGGTGGTCGCCTCCATTGTATTACTCACCTCATTTATAACTTTTTTTAATTTGTCACACCTATTTTGAAAGTCCCTAGTCATTGTATCAGTAGTTTCACTGATGCTTTTCTCAAGCCCAGTGATGAATTTTATGACAATTGTCCTAATTTTTTGTTTAGTTATGTTGTTTAGATCTGTTTTGTGCATTTCTG
>NW_021861552.1:0-928 GCF_006229205.1 Suricata suricatta | reverse complement strand
TCTGTGTCTCTTTCTCTCTTTCTGCTCTTCCTCCACTTGTGCTCTGTCTCTGTCTCTCTCTCTCAAAAATAAACATTTAAAACATTAAAAAAAAAAAAAAGAAACTACACTTAGAAGAACATTGAGAAGGATTTGACTCAATTTTCCAATAAGACAGTATTATGTTCCTGAGACATTTGCACCCCGGGGGTTACCCAAGTGCAGGGACTGGAGCAAGGCCTGGGGCAGCTGGGATCCTCTGCACCAGGACTGAAGATACTGTGTGAAAGGGAGCCCCCTACCGGCACATCCACTCAGGTATAGAGAGAAGGAGGAACACATTATTCAACACATAACCCCCAGGCTTTCCGCTTGATTCCACTAAATAATGTTCACTAAGCATCCTACCAGGATGTACAGAGAAGTAAGTCATCAACACTTCCTTCGAGGTGCGTATGGTCTAGCATCAAAGGATAATCAGCCATACAGAGGATTAAGTCACTAAACGTGAGGGCTGTCTGCTTCTGGCCACGATGGCGTGACGGGTGCTGGTTTCGCCCTCCTATCATAAGCAATGATAAAACTGGACAAACATAAATGGCAGACGTTTTCAGGCGCCGGACAACGGGCTGAGAAGAATCCTTGAGAGAAGGGAAGAAACACGTAAGGAGAACTTCCTGCTCTGCCTGAGTAGATTTCCTAACCACAGCACAAGGAGAGAGGGGGAAGCAGAACATGGTCATCCTAGTGACCTGGGGAAGTAGAAACTGGAGTTTGGGGCTGTGGAAGCATCGAGAGCCACCAGGGAACTGGAGAGGAAGGAGCTTCAACAGGGTGGGAGGCCCAGAAGGTTGTTGTTGTTGGGGGGGGTCCTGCATGGACCTCTGGCTGAGGCTGTGCTGCACTTACCAGGGTGAAGCTCTGGCGTGAGCTAGCAGAGAGCAGCTCC
>NW_021861551.1:0-1844 GCF_006229205.1 Suricata suricatta | reverse complement strand
TTAATTTTTAGGTGAACTTGTTGCAGGCTATAATGCAGCCAGGCAATGAGCATAGAATTGCCATTGGCCATTATCACTGTTAGATGAGGTTTTATTGATGGTCAAGGTTTGGTATTGACCAAACAGAGGCAAAGCAGCGTGGTGGCCTTGGCATTATAGAGTAGGTTACAGTTGAACAACAGCAATTCCCAGAGATTCCTGTAGATTTCAGCCACTTCTTTCAAAGGAGCCTAAATTCTAAATTGAAGTCAAATTATAATTCTGTTCTCCATCTTGATTGTGAACTATAACTTTAGAGCACTAGACAAAGGCAGAAACCATAATAGCAACATACAGATTAAATGGAATCCGTTATGGGTTGAATTGTGTCCCCCTAAAACACCCCTTCTGCCCTGCAACTGGTGAATGTGATCTCCTTTGGGAATAAGGTCTCTACAGATGAAATCAAGTTAAGATGACGTCATTAGGTTGGGTCCTAATCCAATATGACTGATGTCCTCATGAGAGAAGAAGAGACACAGAGGCTGAAATGCATGTGGGGAAGAAGACCATGTGACAACAGAGGCAGACACTGGAGTACTGGATGCATCTAGAAGCTATAAAACCACAAGGTGTGCTGGCAAACATCAGAATTTAAAAGAGGCATGGAAGGATTCTCCCCTACAGGTTTCAGAGACAGCACTTTGATTTCAGACTTCCAGGCTAAGATCAAAGTAAGTCAATAAATTTCTGTTGTAAGCTACCCAGTACTTGGTATGTTTTTTATGACAGCCCTAGGAAACTAATATCAGATCTTTCATGGGTCATCATTTTCCCTATGAAGAAATCAAAAGCCAGTGAAATAAAAAGATCTGTCAAAGATACCACAGCACAACCAAGACTATCAAGGAGATCTTTGGACTCTTTTTCTAGTCTTCCACAGATATACTGCCTCTCAATTCAAGCATAAGAATTCCTTCATTCACTAATGTCCCAAATATTTATTTATTTAAATATTTATTAAGCACTGACCAAATGACAATCACCAATATAACAAAAACATACATTGATCGGGAAAAAGTTTTGTTCCTCATGGTGCTTAGGATCTAGTGGGGAAGACAGATAATGACTAATAATAATGATGATAAAACAATTTCACATGCACATGTACTAAATGTAATAATTTAATATTCTGGTAAAGGGAACAATACAATAAAGAATGAAAAAAGTCACAATAATAAAATATTTGCTCAAAAATAAAAAAATTAATTTCAATATTCTTCCATTCCTTTTGCTAATAAATCAAAAGTTAGACACAATGTTATAAAATTATAAGGACTAGATCAACAGAAGGTGGTTTGCCCCCCACCCCCCGCCAAAAGGACACTGGGCAAAGTTTGGAGACATTTGTGAGTGTCATGACAAAGTGGCTCAGGCCAGGCATGCTACTAACCATCCATCAGTGCACAGGACAGCCCCGACAACAGAATCACACACTTGAAACATCAATGATGTCCAGGCTGGGAAACTGAACTAGACTAACACAGAGGCTATTTTCTTAGCTGTGCTCCTTCAGTTTATCACCAATTCCTGATTAAAAAGAACCTGAAGATGAATATCTGTACCACTGTAAATCCATCACAATTTATTTATGATAAGACTATAGAAATTACACATATTTCTCATTTCATACTCAATAAATCCTTCTGTCTTCCTAATAATGTCATAGCTATCATTTTATACAGATATCTGGTCGTCATGAATTCATGACAATTGCTATCAAGATTCTGGCAAAATCTGGGGTGCCTGGGTAGCTCCATCAGTTATGCTTCCAACTTCAGCTCAGGTTATGATCCCACAGTTCA
>NW_021861550.1:0-1463 GCF_006229205.1 Suricata suricatta | reverse complement strand
GGAGAACGTGCACCCGGCCGAGGCCCTTCCGAACTCACTGCACATCCGTGCACGTGGCCCACCCACCCCCAACGGTGGCAGCAGCGGATCCCCGCAGGACACTTAGCACGGCGCCCGGCACGGCCCCTCGTTACTGCTGTTGCAAGGACGTGGGCACCGCTCTCCCCGAGGAGGAGCCCGGCCGCCTGGTTCTGGCCCGTTGGGAAGACCCTCTGGATCGCTGGGTTTCCAAGTCAGAACGGGGGACACCCCCCACCCCCCGCGGCCAGTCTGGCGAGTAGGACGGTGCTTGTGCAGACAGGGGGCAGGGGATGTACACTTGGGGGGACCTTAAACATCCTGAGGTGGAGTCCCCTGTCCCTGCGGACGGCCCTTTGCCATCCAACCTGGGCTCTGAGTCCAGAAACTGTAGGGCCACTGAGTCACGGTGAGTCTCGGGGCTGAGAACGAGCTTCCTGACCCGAGTCACTTCCAGCAGAGCCTCCAGGAAGAGACGCACAGGAGGAAGAGGAGGAGAGCCAGGTCCCTGGGAGGAAGGCCCCCATGTGGCTTGTTGCCTGGACGCCACAGCCCGGGGGTAAAGGCCGCCTGGGGATGGAGGCTCCAGACCAGCCCCGTCCTCCCCCCTGACTCCACTCCAGCGCCGAGTCGCCATGTGCCACACCAGCTGCTCCACCGGCTGCCAGCCGGCCTGCTGTGTGCCCAGCCCCTGCCAGGCGGCCTGCTGTGTGCCCAGCCCCTGCCAGGCAGCCTGCTGTGTGCCCAGATCCTGCCAGACATCCTACTGTGTGCCCAGCCCCTGCCAGGCATCCTGCTGTCTGCCCAGCCCAGCCCCTGCCAGGTGGCCTGCTGTGTACCCAGCTCCTGCCAGACATCCTACTGTGTGCCCAGCCCCTGCCAGGCGGCCTGCTGTGTGCCCAGCCCAGCCCCTGCCAGGTGGCCTGCTGTGTGCCCGTGGGCTGCAAGCCCGTTGTGTGCGTGGGCCCCTCCTGCCAGTCCTCCGGGTGCTGCCGGCCCTCCTGCCCCACCCTGGTCCTCAGGCCTGCTGCCTGCGGCACCCCTAGCTGCTGCTAGCACACGGCCTCCTGGGACCCCCTCCGAGGGATCGGAAGCAGCTGCTCTGTGAGCTCCTACCAGGCAGACGTCGTCCACTGCAGACCTTCCGGACCCGCCCAGACCACCTCACAGCCAAGCCCTTGATCCCCTCTAGCCAAGCGGAGAGAGTCACCCCCGGGGTCCCCTGACCCGAGCCTGGGTCGCCCACACAGCACCTGGCCTGGCTGGTGCGCATGCCCCGGCTCTGCAGCCACCAGCACTGAGGTCTAACAAATCCCAGAGCGCGTGTGAAGCCCACCCGAGCGTGAGCGGTGTCGTCCTTCTGGGCCTTCCCTAAACCGCTTCCTCCAGGGGTTCTGGAAAGTTCCTTCTGCAGAGAAGCTGTGGGTCACCAGGTGGCCGTGCCC
>NW_021861549.1:0-928 GCF_006229205.1 Suricata suricatta | reverse complement strand
TCACTTCCTCACACGTAAATTCAGGAAACGTTAACAGCATACGGTGTCTGAGCCACCATCCCAGGGACAGCAAGCAGAGGGCTGGGGTCAAGCCCAAACCCCCTTCCTGACTCTCTAGCAGGAGGTGTGGGCGCACACTAATCAATAGTAAAATAGTGTGTCTTGTTAAAGTTGTTATTCTGATACTTGCTAAGTGGAAGGAAGACTATTCCAGACTACAGAGTTTGTGTTCAACCCCAAACACCCAAGGACGTGTGGGGATTCACAGCCAAGGAGCAGGGTGGGGATGGAAAATCACTAAGGGAGCCATCAAAGGTAGAGGGATCTTTGTGAAGTCGACCTAACAAGAATCTTGCTGAAGGCAGTGAAGGACTTAGAAATCAAAGGTGGGGAGTGTGGGCCTTGATCAAGTATCAGAGGGTGTGGGACTCTCACAAAACTGACTCAGGGGATTCTTGCTACAATGGGGCTGTGCAGGCCAATGACAGCGCCCAGAGACAAGTCCTTGAGTCCTCATTGAAAAGAAGGTCAGAGAAGCCTGTCTGCTGTTTGCTCCAGGAGATCTTTGTCCATCTGGGAGAGGGATGAGAGAGAGAGAGAGAGAGAGAGAGACAGACAGACAGACAGACAGACAGACAAACAGACAGACAGCATCTTCCCCTTAAAAATGCTTCTGTCTCCCTCACAGCAGAGCTGTTGGGCTACGGAAAGTAGCTGGAAAGCCAGAGTCAGCCTTTAACTATAGTTTGTTGGAAAAGGAAGAGGATCTGGTCCATTTTTTTTCTCATTTAAAATTTTAATTTTAGTAAAATTAACAGAGTGTTATATTAGTTTCAGGTGATTCAACAGTTCCATATGTTACTCAATGCTCATGACAGCAAGTGCACCCTTTAATCCCCATCTCCTGTTTCCCTGTCCCCCCACCCCC
>NW_021861548.1:0-928 GCF_006229205.1 Suricata suricatta | reverse complement strand
TGCCAAGATCCTCTCACTTTATTGTCTTTCATTTCTTTTCTCTCTTTTATCCGTCAGTGATCTTTTTTACCTTCTCCACTTCTTCAATTTTATGTTTCAACCCTACAATTTTAATCCCTAAGGTTAACTCCAAAGGGAAACAAAGGATTATACAAGAAAGGAAGTGTGGTCTTAGTGCACTGTTGTGCTTTAGTTGTGAACTAGTTTACAAAGCTATATGGTGTACATTTTGAAATACTGACTTTATGACAAAAAAAACAACCCAGAGTGACTTGACAAAGACTACTCAGTAAAGTCGTTCTGGGCATCAGGCTGGAGGGGAAACTTCCTGTTCCCTCTCTGGCCTCTTGTACTTTATTCCCACCCTCCTCCCCCCAAATACATGATTGTTTTTATCACTACCATCAAAGACTTAGTGGGAGTGGGAGTTGGAGGCACAGGTATGCTGGGGCCAGGGGAGCACAGAAGCAGAGAGTGTCACTTCCTTTTGATTCGGTGGCCCTTGCGCTCATGTGGAGCTGTGTCGGCCAGAAGATGCCCGCCCCCCCCCCCCCCCGTTCTAATTTTCATGAATAAAACATGAGCCCATGATGACCTGGTCCGACCTCTAGAATTTTGTGTCACCTCTATGTATTACCTTTTTTCAAAAACCAAACATATAGGGCATGTGGGTGGCTCAGTCGGTTGGGCATCCGACTTCAGCTCAGATCATGATCTCACGGTTCGTGGGTTTGAGCCCCACATTGGGCTCTGTGCTGACAGCTCAGAGCCTGGAACCTGTCTTCGGATTCTGTGTCTCCCTCTCTCTCTGCCCCTCCCCTGCTCATGCTGTGTGTGTGTCTCTCTCTCAAAAATAAATAAAAACACTTAAAAAAAAAACCAAACATATAAATAAATACCCCTAAAGAATTTGTAGGCGGGGGTGGGA
>NW_021861547.1:0-928 GCF_006229205.1 Suricata suricatta | reverse complement strand
TATTATTTAGAGAAATCACACCTGTATGCCTGTCAGGTCCTCAGTACAGCCTCTTCACCTGCACTCCTCACCTCAGAGGGAGATGTTGGGAGCCATTCTGAACTCACTAGTTGAGAAAACTCCTTGTGAGGTTAAGGCAGGTTTGCAAGGGCTCCTACTGTCAGATGATGACCAATATCTAACCCCACTCCATTGTTTTGCTAGAGCATCGACTGCCCAGGCACCTAGTTGATTGGTATTGGGAGTGACTTGTCCCCTTATTCTGGCTCTAAAATGCTGATTGCATCTTGTGAAGAAACTTACTGTAAGAACTTCTTCTTTTGTGATTATGGGAGCAAACATTGCATTTCCTGAGAATCCTGTTTTTCTTATACTTCCCCTTAAGCAAACAGGCTTGAGCCCTGCTCACAAAGAACTAACTTTTGCCTTTGCTATGTTAAAACCATGGTCTTGTATTTGAATGCTAAAGATACCTTCCTACCCCCTTATAAACATCTAAATGACCTACATCAATCACTATTGACAAAAGTTATGCAGGAGACTTCTACAAATCTATGTTCCGAGAAATTTTTACAATATCAAAGAAATTTATCTTTAGAAACCACTGTCTAAGGCAAATGCCACTTCTGTGCTGTTCCCCATACACTTAGTCATAAATAAAGCTGAGCCTCAGTCAGTGCTGAGATGCCAGCCTGATGATCAGAAAGTCACTTGAGGCTCTCTCACTCTCTCTCTCACAGACCCCATCCATCCTTCAGGGAACCCTGGATCTGCTGGAGTTGGACTTGGGCAGGTAGCAGAATCATGAAATGCAGAAAATGCCACACTCTCATTTGTCACAGGAAGGTGACAGGTTTGGCAGACTCGGGAGAGGAGCACCTGGCTGCTCTCTGCCTGCTGCTGGAAGCACGTCATGTGCCCTGGCCCC
>NW_021861546.1:0-928 GCF_006229205.1 Suricata suricatta | reverse complement strand
TTTGTAACAATAAGGAAATAATTTCAGGGGCACCTGAGGGGCTCAGTTGGTTAAGCAACCGACTTCAGCTCAGGTCATGACCTCTCGGTCTGTGAGTTCTAGACCCGCATCGGGCTCTGTGCTGACAGCTCGGAGCCTGGAGCCTACTTTGGATTCTGTGTCTCCCTCTCTCTCTGCCCCTTCCCTGATTCATGTTATGTCTCTCTCTGTCTTTCAAAAATGAATAAATATTGGAAAAAAATTTTTAAAAAGGAAATAATTTCAAACTCTTTCTGTCAGTGATGAGGCTACCATAGAAAGAGGGGAGCAATGTGTTGCAAAAGCAAGTCTAAGTTTTAAATCTTCTGTTTCCTGGATATGCTCTCTGCATATATAGGTATGAATGGATACCCTATACATACTCATATGTGTGCATAAAATGTGGTGAAATTATTTGTGGCATCATATTGGAATCTCTTCATATGAATAGAAACGCATACGTGCATACACGTCTGCCTCCACATCCCAAGCACCTCTGGGTTGATAGTACTTGGGACTAATAGTAAGATAGTAAGGGGACTGATGGGTGGCAAAGATGGACAAGGACAGGGGACAATGAAAGTCGCCCCTGGAGGCACACCGTCCTGACCCCGGCCTCGCTCCAAGCCCATCTTCCTCCTGCTCTGCAAAGTATTTGCAGCCTCTGGGTCTTGAAGTCACAGCACACGTCTGGCTCCTATTCTGTGAACAGAAAGCAGTTTGAAGGGACAGGCCGGGGGCTTTGAGCAGAGCTGCCCCGGGTGCCCGGAGGGACAGAAGTGAGGGTGCAAACAGTCGCCTCTTCAATGGATGCCCCAGGCTGGTGCATGCTCTCTGCATTTGTCCGCAGCCTGCCCTGCCCCGCTGGCGCCGGATTCTCCCGGGCCACGAACTTGGCCTTCAAAGCAAA
>NW_021861545.1:0-928 GCF_006229205.1 Suricata suricatta | reverse complement strand
GCGCGGTTTCATGCGATTTTTAGGATAGGTTTTTTTCTAGCTTTGTGAAAATGCTGGCGCAATTTTGATTGGGATTACATGGAAGTGGTAGATTGTTTGGGGTAATAATGGCATTTTAACAATGTTTATTCTTCTGATCCATGAGCATGGAATATTTTTTCATTTCTCTGTGTCTACATCAGTTTCTTTCATAAACTTTCTATAGTTTTCCTTGTACCGTTTTTACATTTTTGGGTAGGTTTATTCCTAGGTAGTTTATGGGATTTTGAGCAGTTGTGAATGGGATCACTTTCTTGATTTCTTTCTGTTGCTTCATATTTGGTCTATAAAAATGCTACTGATTTCTCTACATTGATTTTGTACCCTGTTACTCTGCTGAGTTCATGGATCAGTTCTCAAAGGCTTCTGGTGGAATTGATCGGGTTTTCCACGTCGAGTGTCATGTCTGTGAAAAGCGAAAGTTTGATGTCATCTTTGCCGATTCTGATGCCTTATATTTCCGTTTGTTTTCTGATTGCTGAAGCTAGAACTTCCAGCACTATTTTAAATAATGGTGGTGAGAGTGGACATCCCTGTCGTGTTCATGATCTCAGGGGGAAAGCTCTCAGTTTTTCCTCATTGAGGATGATGTTAGCTATGGGTTTTTCATAAATTGCTTTAGTAATGTTTATGGGGTCCCTTCTATCTCGACTTTCTCGAGGGTTTTGATTAAGAAGGGATGGTGCATTTTGTCAAATGCTTTTTCTACATCTCTTGATAGGATCATATGGTTTTTATCTTTTCTTTTGATAATGTGATGTATCCCATTGGCGGATTTGCACCTATTGAACCAGCCGTGTAAGCCAGGAATGACTCCCACTTGATCATGATGGATATTTCTTTATATGTGCTTTGAATTCGATTTACTCATATCTTGTTGAGTATTTTT
>NW_021861544.1:0-928 GCF_006229205.1 Suricata suricatta | reverse complement strand
CTGAGCTTGCATTGAACCCTTCTGGCTGGAACCAGCAGCAGGAAATCCTTATTTTGGCCAGCTCCTTTTCAAAGTAGGAACGTCTGTCGTTTTCAGACAGTCCTGCCCCTTGCGTAACAACTGACAATTTACTTTTCTTAATGTTCTTAAATGTTTTTTATGACAGCAAACATATTTCCTAGCCTGTTTTATTATTTTTTAAATTTTTTTAATGTTTTTATTTTCTTGAGAGAGAGAGAGAGAGAGAGAGAGAGAGAGAGAGAGAGAGAGAATGAGTGGGGGAGGGGCAGAAAGAGAGGGAGACACAGAATCTGAACCAGGCTTGAGGCTGAGCTGTCAGCACAGAACCTGTCATGGGGTTAAACTGAACCCCACGATCATGACCTGAGCCGAAGTCGGATGCTTAACTGACTGAGCCACCCAGGGGCCCCTCGAGGCTACTTTAAACTGTGTCATATTATTTAAGATTCCCCTGACTTAAATTATAGTTAACTTTTAAGTTTCTAAATACTATCAACTGTATCTTACTTCAGTTCCTTAACTTCAATTTTATTTGCCATATTCTGATTATGGTGTCATTTTCTTACCTATAAACTGTTCATTTTGCTGAGAAATAAGCTCTTCATTCTGGATGTTTCAAAATACCACTCATTATTCTAAATTCAAGTTTAAAGTCACCACCTTCATAAACACTACCTTGTCACCCCAGGTGCAAATGGATCTACTTTATATAAAGCCCTTTGTTGACTGCTCTGTAAGTTCTATGCAGAAGGCTGGAATCTTTCCTTTAACTTACTTTCTGCTTCACACTCCCATGACAGTGGGTGGGGGACAATAAATTCAGTCCTGCGAGGATTCACTCCTTCTCTCAGGACTGTATCCTCTACAGGAATATCTAACATACAAACACTATATATATATATATATA
>NW_021861543.1:0-928 GCF_006229205.1 Suricata suricatta | reverse complement strand
GACAGGGTAACAACATGTGCAGAAGCTGTAAACTGTGCGGGCTAATTCTGAACTAGGAACAGAAAAGCATCTCCGAAGCCTTTATTAAGTTATCCATCCATATAATAAAAATGCACTAAGTAGCCTGCATTGAGCAGGCATAGAAGATAGAAAAACAATAAGTCCCACATTCAAGGGGCTTAGGAATTCAAGGACAAAGAGTAAATAGGTAAGAAGATAACGTATAATAGGCTCTGCAATAAAATTCCATTTAGGGTAAAAGGAACAGTCTTCGTATTTCTTTTAGAGCTTAGCCTTCAGTATTTTGCCAAGCTCCCTGGCAATTCTAATATTCTTCCAGAGGTACAACAAAGAGTTGTATAGGTAAAGTCATTTAAAGGATGCCTTCAATGGCTGTGGCTCCAGAGTAGTGGGGCAGAAAAGAACAACTTAGATCTTTGGTACAGTAATTTTTGTTGACCTCAGGGGCCACATTTATAGTCATTTTTCTTTTCTTGACTTATGAAATTGACAGAAGATCCTGGTTTTTCCTCTAATTTGTCCTAAGAATTCCAGCTGTCTCAAATGATTTTCAGCTCTCACTAATTTGTGTACAACTCTCATTCCAAAGTCATTATTGCATGTATTAGTACCTGTATAAAGCCACCAGTATGAACTGAACAGTCAGTCCACGAGGAATGAGCTCACTAACATAAAGAATGTAGAATGAAACTCTATGGCTTTCTAAAATAATAGGTCAGTGTCACAGACTCTTTATGATTCTCAGCAATTAGGTGTCTCCAAATTAGGACATATCAAAAATTAAATCTGCGAATTGAAAACAGCTAACTGAAGCAGTATGTATAACATATAACACATAACACATATAACATATATTGTAAAAATGAAAACATGGATACATTAAGGCTTGGTTCATTTAAAGGATTTT
>NW_021861542.1:0-928 GCF_006229205.1 Suricata suricatta | reverse complement strand
TTTGCGTCTGCCCCTCCAGGATGTCTACAAAATTGGTGGTATTGGTACTGTCCCTGTGGGTCGAGTGGAGACTGGTGTTCTCAAACCTGGCATGGTGGTCACTTTTGCTCCAGTCAACGTTACAACTGAAGTAAAGTCTGTTGAAATGCACCATGAAGCTTTGAGTGAGGCTCTTCCTGGGGACAATGTGGGCTTCAATGTCAAGAACATATCTGTCAAAGATGTTCGTCGAGGCAATGTGGCTGGTGATAGCAAAAATGACCCACTGATGGAAGCAGCTGGCTTCACAGCTCAGGTGATTATCCTGACCCATCCAGGCCAAATCAGTGCCGGGTATGCACCTGTGCTGGACTGTCACACCGCCCACATCACCTGCAAGTTCGCTGAGCTGAAGGAGAAGATTGACCGTCGTTCTGGGAAAAAGCTGGAAGATGGTCCCAAGTTCCTGAAATCTGGTGACACTGCCATTGTTGATATGGTTCCTGGCAAGCCCATGTGTGTTGAGAACTTCTCTGACTATCCTCCTCTGGGTCGCTTTGCTGTTCGTGACGTGAGACAGACTGTTGCTGTGGGTGCCATCAAAGCAGTGGACAAGAAGGCAGCTGGAGCTGGCAAGGTCACCCAGTCTGCCCAGAAGGCTGCGAAGGCTAAGTGAGCATTATCCCCAACACTGGCCACCCCAGTCTTAATCAGCGGAGGAAGAATGGTCTCAGAACTGTTTGTGTCAATTGGCCATTTAAGTTTAATAATAAAAGACTGGCTAATGATAACAATGCGTCGTAAAACCTTCAGAAGGAAAGGAGAGTGTTTTGTGGACCGTTTGTTTTTTTTGTGTGTGTGTGGCAGTTTTAAGTTATTAGTTTTTAAAATCAGTACTTTTTAATGGAAACAACTTGACCAAAAATCTGTCACAGAATTTTGAGACCCA
>NW_021861541.1:0-928 GCF_006229205.1 Suricata suricatta | reverse complement strand
GTCAGCTGCCAATAATTAATGTATGCTTGACTGTATTAATATTACCCATATATCCTTTGCTCATGATTTCCCTTGCTTGTGTCTATTCATGGCTAGTATGCTCCGTGGTTGTTTTCTGCCGGCTCTGATGTGTGGGCAATACTTCAAGGTTTATGTCAATGAAATGTGGGGCCAACGTGAGTGGGTGCCTGCAGGTATATGATGAAGGTTAAATCTGTCATTGTCTAGGAGTCCATCAGGGCTGGGCTGGGTTCATTCTGGCTCAGGACACTCCTTGTGGCTTGAGGGGGTAGTTCCAGGTCCCCTCAGGGGCTTTGCCCTCAGGGTCTCCCTCCTGAGCCAAGACACAATCTGGAAGGAACCCAGGGAGAAAGATTCAAGTCAAAATGGAGGCAACCAAAGTCTTCTTTCTCACCTTTAATGTTGTCAGCCATGAGTGGGAGAAATGGGTCTGTCTAGGGCCACTGGAGCCAAGTGCCCTTGAACCCCTGGGTCCTGCTTCCAAAGTAATAACCACCATCTATCTAATAAATATATCCCCCAACTCCCATTATTAACACCTGTGTACGTGTGTGTTTTGTTACCACTTAGCATAGCATTTCCTAACAAATGACCATTTTTTTAAAATAAGAACATTTTAAAAATAGATTTTTATTTTTGAGAGAGTGAGAGTGAGCGATCAAGAGGACAGGGGTGGGGGAGAGAAAGAGAAATACAATGAATCTGAAGCGGGCCCCAGTCTGAGCTGTCAGCACAGAGCCAGATAATGGGACTCAAACCCAGAAACCTTGAGGTCATGATTAGAAACGAAGTCACACAGTCACACCACTCTGCCACACAGGCATCATTCCCCTAGTAAAATTTTTTTTAATATTTTATTGTCAAATTGGTTTCCATACAACACGCAGTGCTCTTCCCCACAAGTGTC
>NW_021861540.1:0-928 GCF_006229205.1 Suricata suricatta | reverse complement strand
ATGTTTTTCCATTTCTTGGTGTCTTCTTTAATCTCTTTCATAAGTTTTCTATAGTTTTCATCATATAGGTCTTTTACATCCTTGGTTAGGTTTACTCCAAGGTATTTTATGGTTTTTTGTGCAATTGTGAATGGGATCAGCTTCTTGATTTCTCTTTCCGCTGCTTCATTGGAGGTTCCTCAAAAAACTACCCATAGAACTCCCTTAGGACCCAGCAATAGCACTGTTAGGGATTTACCCAAGGGATACAGAAGTGCTGATGCATAGGAGCACATGTACCCCAATGTTCATAGCAGCAATGTCAGCAATAGCCAAAACATGGAAAGAGCCTAAATGTCCATCACCTGATGAATGGATCAAGATGATGTGGTATACATATACAATGGAGTATTACATGGCAATGAGAAAGAATGAAATCTGGCCATTTGTAGGAAAGTGGATGGACCTTGAGGGTGTCATGCTAAGTGAAATAAGTCAGGCATAGGAGGACAGATACCATATGTTTGTACTCATAGGTCTAAGAGGAGACCAGGAGAAACCTAATGGAGGACCAGGAGGAGGGGAAGAGGAAAAGAGAGTTGGGAAGAGAGAGGGATGCAAACTTGAGAGACTATTGAATACTGAAAAGGAACTGAGGGTTGAAGAGGAAGGGGGAGGGGGAAAAGAGGTGGTGGTGATGGAGGAGGGCACTTGTGGGGAAGAGCACTGGGTGTTGTATGGAAAACAATCTGACAATAAACTATTTAAAAATATATATATATACACTGGATTTCTAAAAATAATAAATAATAAATAAATAAATAACTGAGGAAAGCTTAATTATACTTTCTTAAAACCCACGTATATAAAACTGTAGAAAGATAAGAAGTATTTAAAAGTATTAAATAAATAGAAAATAATCATCCACTGTTAATACTTCAGCATATTT
>NW_021861539.1:0-1844 GCF_006229205.1 Suricata suricatta | reverse complement strand
TTAATTTTTAGGTGAACTTGTTGCAGGCTATAATGCAGCCAGGCAATGAGCATAGAATTGCCATTGGCCATTATCACTGTTAGATGAGGTTTTATTGATGGTCGAGGTTTGGTATTGACCAAACAGAGGCAAAGCAGCGTGGTGGCCTTGGCATTATAGAGTAGGTTACAGTTGAACAACAGCAATTCCCAGAGATTCCTGTAGATTTCAGCCACTTCTTTCAAAGGAGCCTAAATTCTAAATTGAAGTCAAATTATAATTCTGTTCTCCATCTTGATTGTGAACTATAACTTTAGAGCACTAGACAAAGGCAGAAACCATAATAGCAACATACAGATTCAATGGAATCCGTTATGGGTTGAATTGTGTCCCCCTAAAACACCCCTTCTGCCCTGCAACTGGTGAATGTGATCTCCTTTGGGAATAAGGTCTCTACAGATGAAATCAAGTTAAGATGACGTCATTAGGTTGGGTCCTAATCCAATATGACTGATGTCCTCATGAGAGAAGAAGAGACACAGAGGCTGAAATGCATGTGGGGAAGAAGACCATGTGACAACAGAGGCAGACACTGGAGTACTGGATGCATCTAGAAGCTATGAAACCACAAGGTGTGCTGGCAAACATCAGAATTTAAAAGAGGCATGGAAGGATTCTCCCCTACAGGTTTCAGAGACAGCACTTTGATTTCAGACTTCCAGGCTAAGATCAAAGTAAGTCAATAAATTTCTGTTGTAAGCTACCCAGTACTTGGTATGTTTTTTATGACAGCCCTAGGAAACTAATATCAGATCTTTCATGGGTCATCATTTTCCCTATGAAGAAATCAAAAGCCAGTGAAATAAAAAGATCTGTCAAAGATACCACAGCACAACCAAGACTATCAAGGAGATCTTTGGACTCTTTTTCTAGTCTTCCACAGATATACTGCCTCTCAATTCAAGCATAAGAATTCCTTGATTCACTAATGTCCCAAATATTTATTTATTTAAATATTTATTAAGCACTGACCAAATGACAATCACCAATATAACAAAAACATACATTGATCGGGAAAAAGTTTTGTTCCTCATGGTGCTTAGGATCTAGTGGGGAAGACAGATAATGACTAATAATAATGATGATAAAACAATTTCACATGCACATGTACTAAATGTAATAATTTAATATTCTGGTAAAGGGAACAATACAATAAAGAATGAAAAAAGTCACAATAATAAAATATTTGCTCAAAAATAAAAAAATTAATTTCAATATTCTTCCATTCCTTTTGCTAATAAATCAAAAGTTAGACACAATGTTATAAAATTATAAGGACTAGATCAACAGAAGGTGATTTGCCCCCCACCCCCCGCCAAAAGGACACTGGGCAAAGTTTGGAGACATTTGTGAGTGTCATGACAAAGTGGCTCAGGCCAGGCATGCTACTAACCATCCATCAGTGCACAGGACAGCCCCGACAACAGAATCACACACTTGAAACATCAATGATGTCCAGGCTGGGAAACTGAACTAGACTAACACAGAGGCTATTTTCTTAGCTGTGCTCCTTCAGTTTATCACCAATTCCTGATTAAAAAGAACCTGAAGATGAATATCTGTACCACTGTAAATCCATCACAATTTATTTATGATAAGACTATAGAAAATACACATATTTCTCATTTCATACTCAATAAATCCTTCTGTCTTCCTAATAATGTCATAGCTATCATTTTATACAGATATCTGGTCGTCATGAATTCATGACAATTGCTATCAAGATTCTGGCAAAATCTGGGGTGCCTGGGTAGCTCCATCAGTTATGCTTCCAACTTCAGCTCAGGTTATGATCCCACAGTTCA
>NW_021861538.1:0-928 GCF_006229205.1 Suricata suricatta | reverse complement strand
GATGGCCTACAGGCACATGAAACGATGCTCAACACCACTCATCATCAGGGAAACACAAATCAAAACCACACTGAGATACCACCTCACACCAGTCAGAGTGACTAAAATGAACAAATCAAGAGACTACAGATGCTGGCGAGGGTGTGGAGAGACAGGAACCCTCCTACACTGTTGGTGGGAATGTAAACTGGTGCAGCCGCTCTGGAAAACAGTGTGGAGGTTCCTCAAAATACTATCCATAGAACTCCCTTATGACCCAGCAATAGCACTCCTATGGATTTACCCAAGGGATACAGATGTGATGATGCATAGGGGCACATGTACCCCAATGTTCATCGCAGCCATGTCAACAATAGCCAAAACATGGAAAGAGCCTAAATGTCCATCACCTGATGAGTGGATCAAGAAGATGTGGTATATTATATATATATACACATACATACAATGGAGTATTACATGGCAATGAGAAAGAATGAAATCTGGCCATTTGTAGGAAAGTGGATGGACCTCGAGTGTGTCATGCTAAGCGAAACAAGTCAGGCAGAGAAGGACAGATACCATATGTTTGCACTCATAGGTCTAACAGGAGAACAGGAGAAACCTAATGGAGGACCAGGGGGAGGGGAAGAGAGAAAGAGAGTTGGGGAGAGAGAGGGACGCAAAACTTGAGAGACTATTGAATACTGATAACTTGAGAGACTATTGAATACTGAAAACGAACTGAGGGTTGAAGGGGGAGGGGGGAAAAGAGGTGGTGGTGATGGAGGAGGGCACTTGTGGGGAAGAACACTGGATGTTATATGGAAACGAATTTGACAATAAACTACTTAAAAAAAAAACCAAAAAAAAAGTAGTGGAAAGAAAACCAACCTGGACAGCAAAAAGAAAAAGAATATAAAAACAAGATTAGGATAGGTTAAGGTATCTC
>NW_021861537.1:0-929 GCF_006229205.1 Suricata suricatta | reverse complement strand
TTGTCTTAACAACTGGAGTAAATGAACATACCTCGTGTGGAAAAAGGGAATGGATTTCAGACTGGGAGAGATTAGGGTCATGGTGTTGACCTTCAAGTGGAGAAATGCACAGTGATTTTCCCCCCTGTATTCTGATTTCACTTCTGTACATACTTTGAAATTTGCCCCAACTATGCTTTCTCACTGTCCCACTACTGGTCACACAGTTTCCTGCTTTACAAGAATTCTTTCCCTCCCTCTGCATATTCAAGACACATAAAACCATCACTACTCTGATCTACAAAGCCGAGAATTAAGGCCGGCTCAGGGTAAAATGGCCGCTCCCTCCTGTGAGGTCTCCCAGCCCAGGGGCCACACTCCTGTCACTCTGGGGACTCAAGAAGCAGTGTGTTTCCTCCATAATCACAATGAATACACCCCCCCGTCTTGTCAGAACCTAGATCAGGGCCCTCGCAAGGTGTTATTCAACAAATGTTTTCCCCTCAAAATTCTCCCGGGTCATATTCTTTTTCCTCCATACATTTAAAAAAAAAATAATTTACCTTTCATTTGCTTTCTTTCTTTATATTTAAAAATTATGTTTCCATCTGCCTTTTCAATGTCAAGTGCTTCAAACATTGAATCTGTTAAGCCTCCGTTCCCTCACATGTAGATTGGAGAGAACAGCGTTATCTAAGATACAAGGTTATTAGGGGAACAGACTGAAACAAGGATGGACAAAGCTAGCGCCTGTCAGTAGCAACTGAGTACCTGGTGGGAAGCAGAAGGACAAGCCAGAGTCTAGGCCGGGAACACAAGAGGAAAGATATGACTGCCCTGAAGGACACTGCAGCGTCACCGGGCAGGGAAACATAGACAGAACGTAGTAACATGGAAAATATTACTAGAGGCATGAGGACAGGTGAAAGGAGTCTTTCCATTTAAGAGGA
>NW_021861536.1:0-929 GCF_006229205.1 Suricata suricatta | reverse complement strand
TGTTCTCCTGGCTGCATGGCCTCTACCAAATGTCCTCCCAGCAGGGGAATGGCCTCTCCCTGTGTGGTCTGAGGACCTCTCGGACCCTTTGGACCTCGCTGTCTACTTCTGGGGATTCGCACTTCCCACCAGAGCTCTGTCAGCTATCTAGCTGCGGTGTTTCTGACTCTATGCTCCCTTTTATGGAGTCATAATGGTATTGAAACTCCTTTCTCCTTTCCCCCTTCCTTGTTCAGTCCCTCATGGGTGTTTCCACTATTTTTCCTTCTCTCCAGCTGCTTTTGGGGCTAGTGCTTTTCCTATACTTCTCCCCCACCTCCCCCGTCCTCTCTCTGCAAACAAAAATACCTCCTTATACTCCGTGGCTTCTCTCTCCCCCAGTTCACCTCTGCATGCTGTGTACCTGCTGAGTTCTGGGCTCAAGTTATACAGATTGTTGTGTTAGTCCTCAGATCAATTTTCTAGGTGTCCAAAATGGTTTGGTGCTTATCTCGGTGCATCTCAGGGATGAGGGGAGCAGAGAACTTCCATGCTGCTCTGCCATCTTGGCCCCTCGAAGATTGATACTCTCTTTCTTTTCCTGTTATTGAGTTTCCTTTTAAGCACCACTCTGCTGCATCCCTTACATTTTAGTATGTTGTGTTTCTATTTTCAGATAAATGTACTTCCTAATTCCACTTGTACTTTCTTCTTTAACCCATGGGTTATTTACATATGTGTTCATTAATTTCAAAATATTTTTGCTTTTCCAAAATTCCCTCTTGTTGTTGATTTCTATTTTAACTCTATTATGGTTGGAGAACAAACTATATGATTTAGTGATCTTAAATCCATTTAGACTTGTTTTCTGACCAACTATATTGTCTATCACGGAGAATGTTTAAACAAATGTGATTTATGCTTTTGTTGAGCAGACTGTTATATAGATG
>NW_021861535.1:0-929 GCF_006229205.1 Suricata suricatta | reverse complement strand
GGGAGGACATCAAGATTTGGACACTTCACTGACTGAGCCACCCACATGCCCCTCTCCTCCTTCATTTCTGATTTTATTTGAGTTTTCTCTTGGTTTTGTTTGCTTGATGTTTGTTTGATTGATGAATATGGATAGGGGCACCTGGGTGGCTCAGTCAGTTAAGCCTCCGACTTCAGCTCAGGTCAGATCTCACGTTTGTGGGTTCAATCCCCGCATCAGGCTCTGTGCTGACAGCTGTGTCCTTCTCTCTCTGCCCCTCCCCCTCTCATACTTTGTCTCTCTCTGTATCAAAAATAAATAAAACATTTTAAAAATATTTTAAAAAAGAATATGGAAAAAGTTTTATCAATTTTGATTTTTTTTTCAAGGAACCAGTTTCTAGTTTCATTGATCTTTTCTATTGTATTTTTTAGTCTTCAAACATTTTTGCTAAGATCTTTATTATTCCCTTCTTTCTGCTGGCACTGAGCTTCTTTGTTCTTTTTCTGGCTCCTTTATGTATGAAGGTAGATTACTTATTAGAAAATTTTCTGTCTTTTTGAGGTAGGCCTCTATGCTATAATCTTCCCTTTTCAAACAACTTTTGCTGCATCCCAAAGATTTTGGACTGTTGCATTTTCATTTTCACTTGACTTCATGTATTTTTAAAATTTCCTTTTTGATTTTTCATTGACCCAATAATTGTTTAGTAGCATGTTATTTTGGCTTACTATTTGTGTTCTTTCCACTTTTTTTTCTTGTTAATGATTTTCAGCTTCATATGATTGTGATTGGAATGATGCATGATGTGATATCAGTTTTTTCAATTTGATGAGACTTGTTTTGTAATCCAACAAGTGATCTGTTCTGAAGAATGATCCACATTCACTTGAAAAGACTATGTGTTCTGTTGTTTTTCAATGAAGTGTTCTGAATTTACCTTTAGATTC
>NW_021861534.1:0-929 GCF_006229205.1 Suricata suricatta | reverse complement strand
CTCCATTGTGTATATATACCACATCTTGATCCATTCATCAGGTGATGGACATTTAGGCTCTTTCCATGATTTGGCTATTGTTGACAGCACTGCTACCTCCAGTTCAGAATCTTCATTTTGTAAAGGTGGAAACTGTAGCCTAAAAAGATTAAGTGCCCATTCCTAAGTCATTCCATTCATGCAGGGGGCTGAGGAGGCATGGGTGTCCAGATCTTCCAGTTCTGAGATTCAAGAATCTCTGAATTTGTAGGACGATGCTGGAAACTGTATTATCAGTCTTCATGCTCTGGCTTAAAACTTTGATCAACATTAAAATGTTTATCCTCTCCTTTCCTCCCTCCAAAAGTATCCCTGGAACAACATTTTAAGTCTTTGTCCACTGTACCCTACCACAAAGCAGCTACAGATAAGACAAAAGAGGAGAACAATTTACGCAATAAATTATTTTAACCATCATAATATCAAATGTAAGTGACTTATAAATGTAAGATTGCCTAAATATTTGACTACATTAAAAATATGTCTATCAGAGCACCTGGGTGGTTCAGTGGGCTAAGCAGCCAACTTCAGCTCAGGTCATGATCTCAAGGTCTGTGAGTTCAAGCCCTGTGTCAGGATCTGTGCTGAAAGCTCAGAGCCTGAAGCCTGCTTCAGATTCTGTTCTCCCTCTCTCTCTGAACCTCCCCAACTTATGTTTTGTCTCTCTCTCTCAAAAATAAAGAGGCATTACAAATAATTTTAATGTGTATAGATTCTTGCCACATGTGTGCAAAGTAATGTACAAGTGTCAGATAACAGTATTTGTGTCATGGTTTTTTTTAATGTATTAACTATCAAGTAATATTTGTCTACTTCTTTAGTATTTATATTTCACTTACATAAAAAGTATTTTTTGAACTTAATAACAGGAAGCATTGCTAAACAGCTAA
>NW_021861533.1:0-929 GCF_006229205.1 Suricata suricatta | reverse complement strand
CATGTTTTACTTGAAGTGCCTAGACATAGCTCATCCCCACCACTTCCCAGAAGATATTCCCGACACAACTATCCCTCAACTCTAGGTCATCTTTCAACATGTCACCAAAAATAATCCATGTAAAATGGAACTTGTTTCAATCCTTCCCCTCACTTCAAAGTTTTAATCAAGAATATATCTATTTTAAAATTCTCCTTTGCCTATTTTCTCATTTATCTGAGAAAGAAAACCTTTCACAATTGGTCCCGGTCTTCCTTGAAGTCTCATCTATTGCTCCTTTCAAATTCCTTCTCATATCATACCCCAATTTTAGAAACAGCTAATTGCATAAAAGTCCTCAAAATGTCACAGCTTTTCATGTGACCAAGCTTTTTCTCACACCTTTAATATCACAGTTTGACTTCCCTAGAAATGTAACTACTAGTTATATAGATTCCTATTCTTTAGCTAAGGGGGACTTTTACTTCTTGGGTTCCCATAAAAAGTTCCATATTTCTTTTATATATAATTCTCAGTTCTCACTTATAACTGTTCTTGCATACCTTCCTTCACAATCCTTGAGCTCCTAAGAAGGAGCTCACAAGGTATAGTGTTCTTTGTTTTCTCAGTTGTCGGGCTGCCAAGTTTTCTGTCTGCCTCAGGCAAGGATTATCTCCCAGTAAACAAGATTTGCATTTAGAGGCTGGAGACTGCCATTTCCTGGTCAAAATAACTTTGGCGTCTGTCATGCTGGGACAGACGTGAAATGGCCAAGGTGCACAAAAGATCAAAACCGTATTTTAGATTATTCAGTGCTAACTCCCCCCCTTCCCAGCATTGCTGAGGCAAATCTAGGCGTTTCTTTTGATATTCATTTGACTCTGTTTACCTGGTAACTGACCTTGGTCAGCTGCTTTGTTTTCCCGCCTTGAAATCTTTATAAGAGACAG
>NW_021861532.1:0-929 GCF_006229205.1 Suricata suricatta | reverse complement strand
AGACTTCAGATGAAGAATATGGGGTCCAGGGGCACCTGGGTGGCTCAGTCGGTTAAGCGTCCCACTCTGGATCTCAGCTCAGGTCATGATCTCACAGTTTGTGAGATTGAGCCCCGAGCTGGGCTCTCCACTGACCATGTGGAGCCTGCTTGGAATTCTCTCTCTCCCTCTCCCTTTCTCCCCTACACACACTCTCTCAAAAATCAATAAGCATATTCAGGGATTATCTGCACCCTGACGCCAGAGGGTAAACAATTGTAGGACAGGGCGGTAATGGGGTTAAGGCTCTTCAAAGGGTGTCGAAAGCTTGAGGATGTTCTAAGGATTATAAAGACCACATACACTGGTCCAATGTCAGTGGCAAAGGTACATAATTGAAGGCTTTTGACTCAATGGACTGACGTACTCTATTCCTACCCAGCCAAGTCCAAAGTCAAGATGGCGCAAATGAGGTTATTTTCCTAGGCTGGGCTGCTCTAGCCTAGTCCGGGGCCTGGAGGAAAGGCACGTGGCACCAATTAATGGCTCGAAATAAGTCTGTGGGTGTGCTCACAGAATCTTAACGGTGTCCGTGAACCAGCGCCCAGAGGCTGAGAATGAGGAAATGGTTCTGCTGAACGAAGTTAGTCCCAGAAATAGGGTCTCCTTCAGACCCCCGTCTTTCTGCACCTTTCCTAATTCTTTTTTTTAGACAGATAACTCTATTTATTTATTTATTTACTGAGTTTATTTATTTTGAGAGAGCGAGAGCGCGTGAGCACCCATGCCAGGGAGGGGCAGGAAGTGTGGGAGAGAGAGAGAATCCCAAGCGGCTCTGCACTGACAGCACAGAGCCCGGCGTGCGGCTCGAGGTCACAAACCATGAGATCATGACCTGAGCCAAAATCAAGAGCCAGGTGCTTAATCAACTGAGCCACCAGGAGCCTCCC
>NW_021861531.1:0-929 GCF_006229205.1 Suricata suricatta | reverse complement strand
TTGTTCATTTGTTTTGTTGTTTTAGATTCCACATATAAGTGAAATCATATGGTGTCTGTCCTTCTCTGTCTGACTTATTTCACTTAGCATAATAACCTTTAGATCCATCCACGTTATCCCAAATAGCAAGATTTCATTCTTTTTTTCTTTTTTATGGATAACACACACACACACACACACACACACACACACATCTTATTTATCCATTAATGTAAATTGGTGCAACCACTGTACAAAATGGTATGGACTTTCCTTAATAAATTTAAAGTAGATATACCAAATGACCCAGTAATTCCACTACTGCATATTTACAAAACAAACAAGCAAACAAACCTTGAAAACACTAATTCAGAAAGATTCAGTCAATGTATTTTAACTGTTGACTCAAATGTGAATAAAACCCTTGTAAAATAAGTAGTATGCCTCTTGACTTACAAAATGGCAACATGTGAAGGTCTTTACGGTTTTCTTACTTTGCATAGTTTTTATGACCTATCATGTTGCCATTGCTGTTTCTAGTTGATGAAAAGTATTCCACCACCTTTTGCATACCTATTCCACTAGTGACGGATGGACAGATTGTCCCAACTGACTCCTTTCACAAAGCAGCATTGCTGTGAACATCCTTAGGTGTGGCCCCTTATGGATGTATGTATGCATTCCTCTGCGTATATACTAGGAACAGAGTGTGCTAGGTCAGAATGTATATAGGTACACATTTCAACAAGCATCATCTGCTTGCTCTCCAGAATGACTATACCGGTGTACGCTTCCCTATATAGGTTACGAGGCTCCCAGTTCAAGTCCCTCCTACCCTTAACCTCATATTCCCCCTTGCTTTCAGTTTTTAGTCATTGAGGCCCCATTGGTACATAGTAAGTGCTCAATAAATGGTAGTGAAGATAATAAAACACATCTTTTCTCAGGAG
>NW_021861530.1:0-929 GCF_006229205.1 Suricata suricatta | reverse complement strand
GGTGGAAAGGAGATGTCAGCATGGGGAGTGATTTGTCAGGATGGAAGGCATTTCCACCAGCAAGATGCCTTGTGGTCAGATTGGCCCAATCAGAAGAAGACTAATACCCATCAAAAGAGTCGGGTATTTGAAATTGGCCCTGAGTATAAACTACATAGATTATAGAACTTCTAAATTACCCATTAAATAAGTTAGTATAGGGGACTGTGGATGGAGTGGGGAGGTGAGAGGGATCTCTAAACATCAGGGATAGGACAAAATGCCGTCTACCCAGGTTATTTATCTCAATATTCCCAGTGCCTAACAATGCCCTACACGTTTACTGACTACAATTCTGGGCCAGGCACATGGTGTTGAGACAGAAATATTTTCTTCTCTCATAGAATTTACTCTCTGGATGAGAAGACGGACAATAAATAAGCAAACAAGACCATGATATCATTTCATATGGTAATATATGCAAAGATTGAGCAAAAAATAATAAATATAAAGAACCTTTCTAATAGGGCTATTTATTCAGACTCCCCTCTCTAAAACTGCAACCCCCTGTGGCATCCATCATCACCCTTAACCAGCTATCTTTTTTCCCATAGTACTTGTCACTTTTAGAATATACATAACTTACTTGTTATATTCCCTGTTGTTCTCCCAGGAAGGCTGAGCAGAGTAGAGACAGATGCCGATGGTGGCATCTGTCTTACCCACTGACGTAACTCAAGATTTGAAAGAACATGCTTCCCAACTGGGGGTGATTTTGCCCCCGGGGGAAATATGATAATATCTGGAGACTTTATTAGTTGTCACGACCAGGAAGGGGGACACTGCCGGCATCTAGTGAGTAAAGGCTAAGGATGCTGCGGAACATGTTACAATGCAGCCCGACTCTGCAACCCCGCAACACGGAAAGATCCAGTCCAAAAGTCTGAGTG
>NW_021861529.1:0-929 GCF_006229205.1 Suricata suricatta | reverse complement strand
TGAATATTATGTTTGGTAAGTGAATTAATAGTTGAAGAGAACTAATGGTTTGTATTAAATAATATCATAGATTTAGATAAATACCATATTAGAATCTGACCAATAAACCAATACCTCAATGGAGATTAAATATCTTAGAAAATTTTATTCAAGGGTACGTGGATTAGAATCAAACAAACAGCAATGGGGTTCATGAAAATCCAGTTCTCTGCACTCAGAGATAGACTTGCTACTTCATCGTATCACTGATGTTAATTAAGTGCCGATTACTCTGCTCATTCCCGTTAAACATAGGTTTCCTCAAATTCTGATTTATACCACCTGCAGCCTAAATGAAGCACTCCACTGGCAGCTTGTTTTCTTTTTTAAATAAAAATCAATTGTTTCTATACTGGAAATCGTTGTTTACGATAGGGCCAGGAATAAGTCACAGCATATAACATAGTCATGTTGGGTACAAAATTTTAGGGGGTTCCAAAAAACAGAGTAATCAACACAAGTTATATTTTAATTCAGTTTTTTAAATGTTGGTTTATTTATTTTGAGAGAAGAGAGTGTGTAAGCAGGGGAGGGGCAGAGAGAGAGAGAGAGAGAGAGAATCCCAAGCAGGCTCTGAGCTGTCAGTGCAGAACCTGATACAGGACTTGATCCCCTGTACTCTGAGATCAAGACCTGAGCCAAAATCAGGAGTCAGAAACTTAACTGAGAAACCCAGTCTCCCCTAATTCAGTTTTTTTTAAAGAATCTAGATCAATGCAAATCTCTATCATAAACAAAATATCAACACTTTAAATAAACTGTAAGCTGAGATCAGACAGCTCTGGATTTCTTTCCAGTTCCTTAAGGGAAACTTCATTTCTGTGGCTAAAGAAACATTGCAAAGAGAGACACCTGCTTATTTAGAAGAGTCTATAGTAGAGGATGTGCGG
>NW_021861528.1:0-1844 GCF_006229205.1 Suricata suricatta | reverse complement strand
TTTTTTTCTACAGTCAGCATTCCTTCCCAGGGATGATTTTTAATTTTTTTTTACTGTGACTGCATTCATGTTTACTCTTTCTTCTGTAAAGTTTGACAGGTTTTGAAAAAATGTGTAATGTCTTGTAGCCACAATTACAATATCACAAAGAATAGTTCACTGCCCTAAAAATGCCCTGTGCTTCATCTGTTCAACTCTTACCTCTTCCCTTCAAACCCTTGGCAACCATTGATCTTCTCATTGCTGCTATAATTTTGCTTTTTTCTAGAATTTTGTGCAGTTGGAACTACATAATATGAAGAAGTTTCAGACTGGCTTCTTTTACTGAACATGCATTGAAATTAATATCTTTTTGTGGCTTGATAGTTTGTTTCTTTTTATAATTGAATAATGACCCATTGTGTGGAAGTACCACAGTGTGTTCATCCATTTGTCTATCGAAAGGCATCATGGTTGTATTCATTTTAGGTTATTTTAAATCCCTTCTATAAACATTTACGTGCAGGTTTTTATGTGGATATAAAATTTCAACTCATTTGGTAAATATCTAGGAGTGCAAATGCTGGATTCGATGACAAGACTATGTTTAACTTAATAAGAAACTGCCAACCTGTCATCCAAGGTGGATGTGCCATTGGCTCTCTTTTTGTATGTGTACATTGAAAGATTTGTTGACCATGTTCACTATGTTAGTGATTTAATTTTCCATGGCATCATTTGTGCTCATTAGTATAGTCAATGTAAGACACTTCATGAATGCATTTGTCAGTTTATACTCAACCCTTCAAAATAACCTTCTTTATATATTTTTTTCTAATTTATTCTCTATGTAACATTCTGTTCTGATTTCATTAAGACCATTTCTTCTTTCTTTCTATTGAAGTTGCAGCAATCTCTAAGTGAACATTAGTGTCTGAATGCTTTCCTTGGCTTCCCTGTACATGCAACCCCCCCCCCCACTGCTCCCCACACTAACTGACTTTTTCTATTCAAAGAACACAACCCAGGGAAAAATAAACCGGGTCAGAACTATGGGGAGCCAGTTGTAGGGCCCTGATATCAGAGAGGTCTAACTTCAACACACAGCATAGTGGCAAGAGTGGAAACAAGCTGAACCCTGGTAGCAATACCTATTGAAAACTGTAGATTTTGTAGAACTCTTTCTATACAAAAGTGTGAGGGAAGGTGTGTGTTCAGGGGAAATCCTGTAATCCCAACTAGGTCGTGCTTGAAAGCTGCAGGACTCACATTAGAGACTGGCCTGGAAACTGGACATCTATGCCTGCCATTCAACTATAGATCTAGACAGTGGGGCTGAGAACCACCTAAGTGTTCCATCAGTTAGCTGCACCAATTGCTGCTCATTCAAGAGGAATACAAATAGAAAGAGAAGTTATTATCTTAAAGACCCAAGTGAAGATCACACAACCAAAAACTATTTATAATGCTAAATGGAAGATGACTTTGGAATGTTTTATATTTGGGAATTAGAAAAGGCACATGGTAATGAGAAAGCATAAATTTATAAGAACTGGGGTGCAGAAAAGGTTCAAATGGTAGGAGAAGGTAAAGAGGTAGCTGGGAGTCAGCGGTCAGCATAAAAAGCAGGTGCAATTTCTAGACAGCAAGGTTAAAATTGAGCAACGGGAAACAAAGGTAGCTCAGACATCCAGTGGGTTATGAACTGAAAATAACTGCCAGATGATGAGTGGCATGGGACATCATGTAATCAATAGGCATAAAGTGACTCTGTCATCAAGACAAGGTTCTCTCTAGCCAGAGCTTTGGCATTTTTGCTGAAGTACTAATTTATTGGTAGAGGAAACTTAACCTAATGCAGGTCA
>NW_021861527.1:0-929 GCF_006229205.1 Suricata suricatta | reverse complement strand
CCGAGTCCGCTCCCAGAAACATGCTCAACGTAAACGTAGTTCGAGGGCACAAGAGCACACGAGGATGTCCACCGAGACGTCATTCAAAACGCCGGAGACGGAAACAACTCAGGGCCGTCGGTGGGAACTCACATAAACCACAGCAGGGTATCTGGCAGTCCTGAACGTAAACTGACAGAGGAGGGGCCACGATGGCTGAACAGCCTGGAAGCGATTTTCCCTCTCTCATCCCTGAAATACGGCCAGACCAACACTAACCCAGCCGCACAGCTAGAAAACTAACCTGAGGATTAATGTGACAACGTGCACAACCTGAACCACAGAACTCAACAGGGGCTCCAGGCCGAGAGATGGCCTGGGGGGACAAACAGGAAGCTGCTTTTGCAAGCCTTGAGAGGACCAGACAGGGGAGAGGACTGGAAAAGCAGCCCCCCTCCCCCCAATGCAGCCTGAAGGAAAGCGGGAAGAGGAAACAGCCACAAGGCCTGAACTACAAAGGGAGAAGGAAGAAAAGAGAGGGTTTCAAATCCACTAGGACTCCAGAAACGGGGGGCACAGGGTGAAACTCCGCAGCTCCTTACCCGGCAGCGCTCTGGCGGGAAGGGCGACTCCTCAAGGGCACAGTGGGGCTGGGCATCCTTGAAGTTTCCACTGCTACACGACGGCGTGGACTCTCTGGGGTGGGCTGGCACCCAGCCCAAGTCCCTGGGCACGGGTAGCACTGCGGTCCCGCGAAGGGTCCTAGGGGCGACTAGCACCGGCGATTGCTCCATCAGACCCTCCCCAGAAGATCTGAGTCGGTCCAAGCTATAGGCCCTCAGAAGAGAGGGGTAGGTAAACACAGCCACGTCTGACATAAGACTGAGGATGGACTTGCCGCCTGGATACCTGACAGCTGAGTCCAAGACACGGGAATCTCGGGACCGGTC
>NW_021861526.1:0-929 GCF_006229205.1 Suricata suricatta | reverse complement strand
TTATCTTGATGAGCACTTAGTAATATATGGAATTAAGTCACTTTATTGTACACCTTAAATTAATATGATACAGTATGTTAATATCACTGGAATTAAAAATAAAAGTAAAAACCATGAATTTCCCTCAAAAAATAGTGCAAAGAAAACAAAGTTTATTCAGTATAAAATTTTACTTGTTTTCTGGAAATGCTAATATCTGTTATTAATACAATAAAATAGTAGAGTATTATACACACGTCTGTAATATAATTCAATGTAGATATTTTTTAAAGTTTATTTATTCTGAGAGAGACAGAGACAGCACAAGTGGTAGAGGGACAGAGAAAGGAAGAGAGAATCCCAAGCAGGCTCTGAGCTGCCAGCACAGAGACCTATGTGGGTCTCAAACCAAAGGAGCTGTGAGATCATGACCTGAGCTGAAATCTAGAGTCAGATGTATAATAACACTGAGCCACCCAGGAACCCCAACATAGATTTTTTTTAGCTTTTATATATTTTTTTGTAAGGCATTTGACTATATATTATGAGAAGATTCAAAAATGAATAAAATATGATTCTTATTCTCAAAATAAAAAAACTTTGTATTTTATAATTCTATAAAATGCAGGGAATAAGAAAATTATAAGGAGATATGTCATGCCAATCTTCATCACCTAGATATTAATATTAACATTTGGTGAGTATAATTCTAGATTTTTTTTCTCTACATATACATTTCTTTGCATAAATAGGCAAAATAATTTTGACTAAGTATAATAATTGCGTTACCAAAGTATAAAAGTTTTATTTCATGGCATTTAAAAGAAGAAAAGGTAACTGAAATTAAGCTCATCAATTGTTCTTTAAATAGTTTTTCTTACAATAAGATTCATTTCTAAAATACCTCTATAGGGGCACCTGGATGGCTCAGTCGGTTGAGCATCTGGCTT
>NW_021861525.1:0-929 GCF_006229205.1 Suricata suricatta | reverse complement strand
TACATGGCAATGAGAAAGAATGAAATCTGGCCATTTGTAGCAAAGTGTATGGACCTCGATGGTGTCATGTCAAGCACAATATGTCAGGCAGAGAAGGACAGATACCATATGTTTGCACTCATAGGACTAACAAGGGACCATGGGAAGAAGAAAGGTGGGGGAAGAGTTAGGGAGAGTGAGTGAGACTAATCATGAGCAACTCTGGAACACTGAAAACAAACTGAGGGCTGAGGAGGGAGGGGGGAATGGAAAGGGGGGATAATGGTCATGGAGGAGGGCACTTGTGGGGAGGAACACTGGGTGTTAGATGGAAACCAACTTGCTAATAAACTAGTTAATTAATTAAAAAAAAGAAATAAAATGCTAAGTTAAAAATATCCAAGGGATGTGTGTAATGTACTAAAATATGTATTAAATTATTATAACATCAACATGTAACATCATTATTAATATAAGTTCACATCATGTACATCTGATATGAAACAAACAAACATGCTATAGTTGACAAAAACTGTATAAATACAATCTAATCATAGGAAACCTCAGATGAACTCAAAATGATTGGTTGATTAACCAGTTCTAATTAAATATCAAGTAATAAAAGACAAGAGTCAGGAAATGTTCCAGATTAGAGAACAGTAAGGAGACACAACCCTTAAAAGCATTATGGGACCCGGGATTGTATCTTACAACAGACAAAAGACACTGAGGGAAGATCTCTGAAGTTTAAATATCTCATCTAGTTATTATTATGGACCTGCTGTTAATTTTTTGGTTGTGATAATTGTACCATATTTTGCACAAGTTGTCAAAACAAGAGAAAACTAGTAAAAGATATGCATGAACATTCTGTACTATTTTTGCAACTTTTTAGTAAGTCTAAAATTATTTCAAACTAAAAACTGTAAAAAAGGCATTGCATACATTAT
>NW_021861524.1:0-929 GCF_006229205.1 Suricata suricatta | reverse complement strand
TGCCCCGTCCCCCAGTCCCCCAGCTCGCTAGGTGGCTAGGTGCGGAGAGCACAGGGCTGGACCGCCAGCCCCATCAACTCTGTGCCTCAGGGTCCTCTCCAAGTGGAGCCTCGGCATCCACGGGAGAAGCCTGAGTAATAGTAAGTCTTTACTGGCCACATACTCTTTCAGGTTCCATTTCTTCATCAGCAAAACAAGGCCAATAATGGGATCTACCTGGCGAAGTTCTGGTGGGGATTGAATGAGACAAGGAATCCGTGAAGTGGGTGAATGACCTGCACCTGCTTTGTAAGTCATCACCATCCCGGCGCAAACAGGGAAGCCAGGGCCCTGGGGCTTCCATGGTCCAGGACCACCCAGCTGAGATCCCACACAGCCAGGACTTGAATTCAGCTGTTTGGGACTCTTTCCATGAAATCATCCACCACCCTTGATACAAAAAGAGCTGGAGACAGGGGCACCTGGGTGGCTCAGTCAGTTAAGCATCAGACTTTTTTTTTTTAAATGTTTGTTTATTTTTCAGAGAAAAACAGAGTGCAAGCAGGGGAGGGGCAGAGAGAGAGGGAGTCACAGAATCCGAAGCAGCTCCAGGCTTCGAGCTGTCAGCACAGAGCCCCCTTGGGATCCTCCATCTCCCTCTCTCTTGGTCCCTCCCCATCCCTACCCTCCAAAAGTAAATAATTAAGAGAAGAGAGCTGGAGACACTCCCTTGCCCGGCCTGGCTGGCTTTCCTGCATTACTCATTCCCTCCGGGACACAGTGTCAGAACCAAGACCACAGGAAGCTCTGAAGTTACTTCCAAAAGGGCTGGGGCAGGCAACTGGCACTACACTCTGGTGAGAGGCTATGCTGGTGTTGATGCCACCTGTTTGTCTGCCCATCTTCCCCTTTGTCCATCTGTCCGTATATCTATCCATTCATCCATCCAT
>NW_021861523.1:0-929 GCF_006229205.1 Suricata suricatta | reverse complement strand
TCTCTCTCTCTCTCTCAAAAAATAAGCATTAAAAAAAAATTTTTAAAGACAAGCAAACTTGAACAGACATTTATCCAAGAAGACATACAAATGGCCAACAAGCACATGAAAAAGATAATCAACAACAATTATCATCAGGAAATGCAAATCTAACCACAATGAGATACCCACCTCATGTCCATTAAAATGGCCACTGCCTCAAAACCCCCATGAAATCACAATGTTGGTGAGGATGTAGAGAAATTGGAACATTGGAACATTGTTGGTGGGACTGTAAATGATGTAGCCACTGTGAAAAACAGTATAAAGGTTCCTCAAAAAGTCAAAAATAGAACTACCATATGATGCGGCAATCTTAATTCTTTCTCTTTTTTTTGAAGTTTATTTTATTTATTTATTTTGAGAGAGAAAACATGTGCAAGAGAGCAGGGGAGGGGTAGAGGGAGAGAATATCCCAAGCAGGCGCCACACGATCGGTGCAGAGCTGGATGCAGGCTCAAACTCACAAACTAGGAGACCATGACCTGAGCGGATATCAAGAGTCATACCCTTAGTCAATTGAGCCAGCCAGGCACCCCAAGCAATCTTACTTCTGAATATTTATCTAAAATAACTGAAAACAAGATCTGAAAGAGATATTTGCCCCCCTTGTTCACTGCACAATTATTCACAATAGATAAGATGTGGAAGCAACCTAAATTTCCATCGACAGATGAATGGATTAAAAAGGGTTATACATATACACATAATATTTTATTCGGACTTTAAAAACAAGGAAATCCAGGATGCCTGGGTGGCTGTCAGTTGAGTGTCCCTCTTTGACTCAGGTCAGGATCTCATGGTTTATGAGTTCGAAACCCCACATGGGGCTGGCTCTCTGCTGTCAGCACAGAGCCTGCTTCAGATCTTCTGCCCCACTCCTCCATCCC
>NW_021861522.1:0-929 GCF_006229205.1 Suricata suricatta | reverse complement strand
CTCTGTGCTGATAGCTTGGAGACCCTGCTTCAGATTCTGTGTCTCTGACTCTCTCAAAAATAAATAAAATATCTTAAAAGTAAAAAAGCAAAACAAAAACAAAACAAACAAACAAAAAAAACATTAGTTCCAAAATCCCCTAAAACATTAGTTCCATTTAAAACATATCAGCAAGTCTTAGGGCATCTTGGTTAAGTGTCTGACTTTGGCTCAGGTCATGATCTCACGGTTGATGAGTTCAAGTCCCATGTTGGACTCTGTGCTAAAAGCTCAGAGCCTGGAGCCTGCTCTGGATTCTGTGTCTCATTTTCTCTCTGTCCCTCCCACACCTGTGCTCTGTCTCTCAAAAATAAATAAACATTAAAAAAACCCGAACATATCAACAAACTAATTAGCTAGGCAATAAAATTTAATATTTTCCAAAAAGTGACAATTTTCAGGTCTCTTGGCAGGACAAGTCCTAAGTTGCTTAAATGTAAATGAATATGGATATTAAACAATCTTTGGAGTAGTAAGAATAGAGCTTCCACCCACTTTAAATAAGAAAATGTCACAAAGCTCCATATCACTGTTAGAGAAGGCTGGTATCTACTCGTGAAATCAGTTATTTTATATCTTTTGTGAAAGATATAAGAATAGAAATAATCATCAAAACTTAAGTGAGCTTACTGGTAAAATATAGGAATCCCCAAATCTGTGGATATATAATATAATATAATATAATATAATAATTACAATATACTATAATATAATGTAATATAATAATATAATATAATTAATTGTGTGTGTGTGTGTGTGTGTGTGTGTGTGTGTGTGTGTGTAATTTTGTTTTGGAAAGGGAGTAAATGGGGGAGAGGTTCAGAGTCTTTTCTCCATCGGATACTCTTTCCTGCTTTGTCAAAAATTAATTGGCCATACATTTATGGGCC
>NW_021861521.1:0-929 GCF_006229205.1 Suricata suricatta | reverse complement strand
TTCATTGGCCTGAAGACTTATTTATTTATTTGTTTATTTTAAAGCTTATTTATTTATTTTGAGAGAGAGAGAGAGGGAGAGAGAATGCCAAGCAGGCTCTGCAGTGTCAGCGCAGGGCCGGATGTGGGGCTCGAACTCATGAACAGTGAAATCATGACCTGAGCCAAAGTCGGATGCTTAACCGCCTGAGCCACCCGCGGTGCCCTACATTTATTTTTATTTATTTATTATTTGTATTCATTTTTAAACACTGAAAGAATTGCCAGCCTTATCTTGAGGTAACAATACCCAGTGTCACCAAACCCGCTTTTATGAATTGTGGGGCCACACTGAGGATGTCTCTCTGCAGCCCCCTTTGCTTGATCCCGCAGCCCTTATTTTGCGAGGGTCACTCCTGGTCTTTCTTTCTCCCCGGCTTCCATAGGCATCTGTGTTTAAGAGCCTTCTGAGGCTGTAAAGTGGGGAGTTCAAGAAATTGTTGCAACTTTTTGTAAGTTTGATTTAGGATTTCCTCCATACAGAGCATCTTAACTATTTTTCAGGAAATATGTGTCTAAATCACAGATCACAAGTTTCCAGGCAGAATCGGCAGGCCGGGTTGTGTTGTGTTTCTTTATTTTAAAGTCTTTCCTGATCCTTTACTGAATAGGTCGTACGTTGAGTGGTTCACAATTTAAAAGGCAGAGGCCACAAACTCCGATGCCTGCTGGGCGGAGCCAGGCAGCTAATAAAGAAATGAAGCTGACTCATCAGAGGACAATAGGGGACCGTGGGGTTTGTGGAGAAGTGCTCCTTGAGGCCTTAACATTTTAAAAACTGTGTGCAAATGTTGGTAAGAGTCAGAAAGTGATTGCCTGGGAGTTAGGAATTGGGGATGTGGGATTGACTAGAAAGCGCACGAGAGAACTTTCTGGGTTGATGGAAATGTT
>NW_021861520.1:0-929 GCF_006229205.1 Suricata suricatta | reverse complement strand
CCATTTTTCTCACTTGCCTCAATTTACTGAAAAACCCATCTCTCTATGAAACTTCCGGCTGAAGTCTGTTTTGTTCTTGGTCTTCTCCACCAAGGAAACAACCTGTAAACAATGAATTCAGTTGACTGTACTGAAAAATTAGAATAACAACACTCTGGTACACAACCTTCCATATGAGAACTCCAAAAAGAGAATGTACCCAGTATTTTATTGCAGAGTTGCACAAGGTGCTCGCGCCCTGGGTTGGGAGTCGGGAGAGAACACCACTCCCAGCTTTCTTTGCCACTAATCTGCTATAGGACACTGGTCAAATCACTTCTCTAAGCTTTATTTATCTTTGAAGTAAGGAACAGGAAGGACAGATTCTCTCCTGTTCCTTTTTCTAAGATCTAAGATTCTGGGATTCTAAATCACACTGAAAGAAAAGGGAATCTGATTTAGAAACTATAAAATAAAGGTTAACATACAGCTATGCTTTCTTTTTCACATACAACATTACATTTATTGCATGAGCTAGTTTTGAAGAAAGGCTCCATTTTAACCTTCCCAAATTTTCCTTTTTACTTTAGTTTTAGCCACCTAAGATGTTGGAAATAGGTTTTTTTTTTAAGCCTAACTAACAAAAGTCTAACTAAGCCTAACAAAAAATCAGGCCAACCGTTTTTCAAGTTGAAATTCTGATAAAAGAATTAAAAAGGTCTATCGATTAGCATTAATTTACTTCACTGAATTAATCTGATCTGTAAAGAAATAAATATGTATACATGGGATGTAGTCACAAAACACACTTTGTTATCCAAAGACCGCTGACTGCTGAGTGAATTTAGTGTACCTGAACAAGAAAAGCAAGATGATCAAAGTTGCTGCTCAACAACTAAAAGAAGGGAATTTTTATTTATTTTTTTTCTGAGTGAAGTATTTTATTTTTT
>NW_021861519.1:0-929 GCF_006229205.1 Suricata suricatta | reverse complement strand
GGTGCCATGAGGTAGTTGGCAAAGGAGGCCTGTAAAAGGTTCAACTGCACTTTTAGCGTCTGTATTGGGAGGTAGAGAATTGCCTAAACATAGAAGGGGGTTAGATGTTAGGCAGTTAAAAAGAATGACACGTGCCCTGTCTAACTGGCACCTGCTAGCTGTGAAGAAGAGTGGTGGCAGATGAGCTATGAGCTTTGGCTTTATCCTGTAGGCAGGGAGGAGCTGTGAGCCGCTGGTGGTTTTTTAAATGTTTGTTTATTTATTTTGAGAGAGAGAAAGAGCAAGCGTAGGGCAGGGGCAGAGAGAGGAGAGAGAGAATCCTAAGTGGGCTGAAAACTCAGCTCAGAGCCCTATGTAGGGCTCGATCCTACAACTGTGGATCACGACCTGAGCCAAAATCATGAGTTGGATGTTTAACTAACTGAGCCACCCAGGTGCTCTGAGCCACTAATGATTTTTAAGCAAGAGAATATCAAATAAATAGATGAAATATGGAGAGATGGGAGATACGAAGTTTAGAGAAGGTAAGTGGTGTATGAGGCCTTAAGTATAGTAGTGTCAGTGAGAATGGAAAAGAAGGTCAGCTGGGAGGGACCTGAGGTGACAGGACTAAAAGTTCGTAGTCCCTGGCTGTGTAGGTCTGTAGACAGGCTTCAGGCCTGGGCACTTGGGAGGTAGTTGTTTAAAGCATGATCTTTAAAATCAGACTGCCTGCTTTAAATCCTGACTCTACCACATTTTAACTATGTGACCTTGAGGAGATTAATTCATCTCTTTGTTTGGGTTTCCCCATATGTAAAATGAGGACAACTACTTTATTCATTGGACTTTTGTGAGGACTAAAATAGTTGATGTATGTGAAGCATTTAACATAATGTCTGGCCCCATGATAAGTGCTCACTGTGTGTGTGTGTGTGTGTGTGTGTGTG
>NW_021861518.1:0-929 GCF_006229205.1 Suricata suricatta | reverse complement strand
TTGAGACATTTCTTCTTGACTTGCAAATGACCATCTTCTTGCTGTGTCTTCACATGACCTTGCTTTGTGAGTGTACATCTCTTGTACCCTCTTCATCATTCAAGAACAACAGTCCTATTGAATTAGGGCCACACCCTACAATTTCATTTAATGTTAATTGCCTCCTTAAAATTCCTATCTCCAAATATAGCCACATTGGGGATTAGAAACTTAACATATGAATTTTGAGGGGACACAGTTCAGTCCATAACAATGTCTCTCAGTAAATAGTTCACCGATAAGCCTCTTTTTCCTGGTGTATAAAATGAAGATGCTAATACTTACCTTGCAAAGTTGTTATCAAATGAGATTCTATATATCAAGTCCCCAACACAATATTTATGCTTAATAAATGCTCTATATATGATGACTGTTGTTCTAATTGTAAATTTGCCACACCCATCCGTGACTCTCCATTTCTCATTCGTTGTTGCATACCTATCAAAGAAGGCAGAGAAGGAGTGACAATTAAGAATTTATTGTGGAAATACATGTAAAACTCATGATACTCTTGATTAGGAATTAACCGAGATCAGTTTAATTGTGGATTATGTCCCACTCTTATGATTGTCCATAAGGATTTTGCAGTCATCTCACGTCTAATTTTGCTTTGTGCTCTTGAGAGATGGGAATGTTATTTAGAGTATCCTTTATTAGTAAATGTGATAGGAATAGACATCCCCCTCCTCATAAGAGAGTAATAGTTTGATGTAACTCATATATCATTTAGTGATTTGAGCCTCAACATATAGATAAATGAATCAATGTTCATTAAGTTAAATGAGTTGCGTAGAGGTACACAACCAATTTATGACAATGATTAAAGTGCCACTTAGATTTCTTGACTTATATCGAATATAATTTTTAGTTCAGTTTAATTGTTTGCCTTA
>NW_021861517.1:0-1845 GCF_006229205.1 Suricata suricatta | reverse complement strand
TTTGCAGTATTAAAATGTATAAGCATCACATCAGGAGTTCATAAAAAATGCAAATCCCCAGCGTTTATCCCAGACATTCTATTTCAGTAGGACAGTATGGAATCCCAAAACAAGATTTTTAGAAGACCTCTATATGATTATTATGAAAGGGATCCTGGGACACAAATTTTCAGAATGCTAGTTGCATAGAAAGAATTATTTTAAATGTCAGGCTTGGATTTAAATTCTGCCTCTATCTCAAATACTATGTGTGTTAGTTATATATTGCTATATATGATATAAATACAACTGAATAGCTTTTAAAAATGCACCTCTGTTACTTCATAAATTCTGTGAGTCAGGAGTTGGAACCTTCCTTTCTTCTCTACTTATGGTTTTATAAGGTTGGAACCAAGGTGTTGACCAGAGTGAAATTCTCATTTAGAGGCTCAGCTGTGGAATGATTCACTTCCAGGTACCCTCAGTTTGTTGACAGCAATCATTTCCTTTTGGTTGTAGGACTCAGAACTTCGGTGACTGTTAGCCAGAAGCCGCTCCTAAAGGCTGCCCGTCCTTCCCTGACACACGATCTTTTCCAACACTGCTGCTTACTTCAGGAACTGAGCAAGGCGAACCTCTAGCAGAAATCCACTGGCAAGATGGAGTCTTACATAAGGTAACATAAGCTCAGATGGGACATTTCACCCCTTTTTCCATACTCTACTTGTTAGAAAAGTCATATGTTCTGCTCATTCTCAAGATGAAGGGATTAAGCAAAAGGTGTGACTCTAAGAGGTGCCGATCATAGGAAGCCATCTCAGAGTCTTTCAGCCACAGTGGGACCTAAAGCAAATCGTTTAGCACTATGGATCCTTAACTTCCTTACCTCAAAACAATTAGCACATGCCTTGAAGAAGTAACATAAATGAAGGCCCAGCATGTAGTAACTATTTTATTAGTTCTGTTAATGAATAATAACTGCAAAAAGCAAAGAACCACAAGGCTTTGATGGCATATCTAAAAAGTCCCTTCCGATTCTGTGGTTTAACGTCTAAAAATTTTGTTCACACTTTTATTGAACATAATCTATCTCCAGAGCTTAACATATGCTCTATGTCATCACGGACATTCAATAAATGTTTGTTCCTTAATAATAGTATATGAGTAAGTGTTCTTTTCTTTTATTTCCTTAAATAAGACTTTATTTAAAGATGTCCTTTCAAAGACAGCTGTGCTGATGACCTCTCCTAGCTGTGGTTTATTAAAAAAAAAAAATTTCTATTTAGGAGTGAAAACTATGAATGCATCCGGTGGAAATAAAAGGAAATACTCCCCAAAGACCACCGGGAAGCATTTTCACAGGGACGAGAGCACACAGAATGTTTTTGCACCAAGAGCTGCTGCTGCTTCGGCTAGGGGCTCAGCACCTGGCTGTCCTGAGCGCAGGCAATTAGTAGTGCTCAGAACATTTTCCTTTCTGCTCATATTCAGAGACTTAGCACTTTCTCCCACTGGCTGTTTTCCTCAGCACTTTTACTCCACTTTTCTACCATATCAAAAGAAAGGCATGTAGAGATCTGCAGATAATTATTGGAATGCTGATCTCAAAAAAATAAAAATAATGTACTAGAGAAACTGAAGAAAAACTGCTACAAATAATCTCCTGACTTCTTTTGCATATGCATCCTGTTTCCATAATTATCCTATCATTTTTTTGTTCTGTTGGAGTGGTTTTTTTAAAGAGAATTTGGTAGGGAGAGATATGAGAATTAGAATGTGTAATGTAGGAGTAAATATTATAGATGAAAAAATAAAATATTCTTCTCTCTTTATCCTATCAATGTACACACAATAAGTCTTCAGGGG
>NW_021861516.1:0-929 GCF_006229205.1 Suricata suricatta | reverse complement strand
CTAAGTTTTACCATGCTCTTTTGCTTATTTTAAAATTTTATCCCTGGTTCTCAACCAGGGGGAGCGGAGGAGGGAGAGAGAGTTGGGGAGAGAGAGGGATACAAAACTTGAGAGACTATTGAATGCTGAAAATGAACTGAGAGTTGAAGGGGAAGGGGGAGGGGGGAAAAGGGGTGGTGGTGATGGTGGAGGGCACTTATGGGGAAGAGCACTGGGTGTTGTATGGAAAACAACTTGACAATAAAATATTGAAAAAAAATAATAAAAATAAATGAAAAAAATTTTAGCATTTAGAGGAGCAAAGATGGCAGAGAGAAAGGGAGCTCTGTAGACTTCCTCTGCCCCATCTATCATACTGAGAAGGACATTACTCTCATCCACAAGAGTGGAAGGAGAAAATACAAACTCCAGAAAGTAGACAACGTCAAAGATGCCTGAGTGCATGAGTGCAAATTGGGGAGATTGGAAAATGGGCCAGGCCGAGAGGGGAAGGTGGGAACCCCAGCCCAACACAGGGAAACCATGAGGAGCCCCTGAGAGACAAAGGGAAGAGAAAGAGAAACTGAACACACTCATAGTACTCTCTCTAGAGAAGAGAGAAAGAACATTTAACCCCGCACGGAGAGAAAAACTCTCAATCCATATATAACTGCTGGGCAGCCCAAATCCGGAACCCAGGTGGCAAAAGGGAAAAAACAGGCTCTGCCCCTGTGCAATCCCAGCAGGGAGTCAGTCAACGGCCTCAGAGGAGGAGACCACGGAGGTGGAGGCCCCAGGGGTGTGCATTTCGGCCTAGTCTGTTAGAGTGGGAGTACACACCTCATTCCCTCCAGCATTGGCTGCATGAATCCCGAATCCCAGGTGCCAACAGGGAAAAAATAGCCCTGCCCTATGCCATCCTGGCAGGAAGTTGGCAGTGGCTGAGGAGG
>NW_021861515.1:0-929 GCF_006229205.1 Suricata suricatta | reverse complement strand
CACTCAGACTTTTGGACTGGATCTTTCCGTGTTGCGGGGTTGCAGAGTCGGGCTGCATTGTAACATGTTCCGCAGCATCCTTAGCCTTTACTCACTAGATGCCGGCAGTGTCCCCCTTCCTGGTCGTGACAACTAATAAAGTCTCCAGATATTATCATATTTCCCCCGGGGGCAAAATCACCCCCAGTTGGGAAGCATGCTCTTTCAAATCTTGAGTTACGTCAGTGGGTAAGACAGATGCCACCATCGGCATCTGTCTCTACTCTGCTCAGCCTTCCTGGGAGAACAACAGGGAATATAACAAGTAAGTTATGTATATTCTAAAAGTGACAAGTACTATGGGAAAAAAGATAGCTGGTTAAGGGTGATGATGGATGCCACAGGGGGTTGCAGTTTTAGAGAGGGGAGTCTGAATAAATAGCCCTATTAGAAAGGTTCTTTATATTTATTATTTTTTGCTCAATCTTTGCATATATTACCACATGAAATGATATCATGGTCTTGTTTGCTTATTTATTGTCCGTCTTCTCATCCAGAGAGTAAATTCTATGAGAGAAGAAAATATTTCTGTCTCAACACCATGTGCCTGGCCCAGAATTGTAGTCAGTAAACGTGTAGGGCATTGTTAGGCACTGGGAATATTGAGATAAATAACCTGGGTAGACGGCATTTTGTCCTATCCCTGATGTTTAGAGATCCCTCTCACCTCCCCACTCCATCCACAGTCCCCTATACTAACTTATTTAATGGGTAATTTAGAAGTTCTATAATCTATGTAGTTTATACTCAGGGCCAATTTCAAACACCCGACTCTTTTGATGGGTATTAGTCTTCTTCTGATTGGGCCAATCTGACCACAAGGCATCTTGCTGGTGGAAATGCCTTCCATCCTGACAAATCACTCCCCATGCTGACATCTCCTTTCCACC
>NW_021861514.1:0-929 GCF_006229205.1 Suricata suricatta | reverse complement strand
AAGTCAAAATTATTTTTCATAAACCAAGGAAAACACATGATTTCAAAATGGAAAGGTAGGACAAGGTTACATCTTCTTTACGGATCTAGAGTAATGTGAGCCCAATGGTGAAAATATCTCAACCAGAGTTCCCTGTTATCTCCTCTTTTATTTTTTTAAGGTGCAAAAAACTGGAATACAGGTCAAAATATCACGTGGTAAGAGGACAATTTTAGTATTAAGATAATCCTAAGACTTTTCTATTAGTTTCAAGACAATGTGATTTGCTAATTAACAAAGAAATAAGGTCATAGTTGTTTTTTGAATTCTCATTCCTAGGATGATAAGCTCACCCATCATTATTTCTATTCAATATCTTATGCCTTTGTACAAATATGTGAAGGCAATTACTTTCCATTTGCCTATTTTCTGATTCAAACAATTTATACTTGACATGCACAAAAGTTTATTTTTATTTCACAGATAGAAACACTGATCCACTTTTTTTAAACCCAAACATCACATCCTACCAATTAGGAGACATAAAAGACAATGTAAACATGCTACCAAGTATATGAGGGAGGAGAGCACAGCAGAGATGCCTACATGCCTAGATTCATGTTTCTAATACCCAGTAATGATCCCTGTGTTCTTCACGCCAGCAGCAGCTGACCAGCAAGTCCGGGATTTCTTTCTTTGATTAAGGAGGCAATAATCGTGGCACCTTGCCTTAAACTTTCCTGCAGCTTCTGTGCATCCTAAAAAAAAAAGAATAAAACAATAATTTTTAAAAGATGTCACACATTAAATTTGATGTTACTATTTTTTTAAAAATATTTCATTTTTAGGTTTTTCATCAGCTTATAAAGCTGACATAACTTATAAAGAGACATAACTGACACATAACATTGTGTAAGTTTAAGGTGTACAATTTAATGACATAATACACA
>NW_021861513.1:0-929 GCF_006229205.1 Suricata suricatta | reverse complement strand
ATATCAGTCTTTTTTGTTTTTAGTCTGATTTGAATTTTTTCAATGTATACAAATGATAAATCACATATATTTCATTATGTCTTACATTAAAAAACTACTTAACATAAATATATAAGTTACATTTGCCTGAAATCTAAATATACCATAGCCTTCAGTTTGATCATCTAGACTGTGGGTTAGCAAACTTTCTCCGTAGAGGGTCAGGTAATATATATATCTGGCTTTGTAGGCATATAGTCTCTTTTGCTGCCACTGTACTGCCATTGTGCAGAAGCAGCCGTAGACAATACATAAATGAATGAGCTTGGTTGTGTTTCAATAAAACTTTATTTACAAAAATAGGTGTAGGGCCACATTTGACTTGTAGATTGTTAGTAGGTTGACAAGTTTTGATCTAGACCAGTAATCCTCAACCTAGGATGCTTGTAAGCAATCTCAATAGTCAATCCCTACCCCCAAACCAATAAAATAAGAACATTTGGGAATGCAGCTTAGTTTATTAATATTTTTAAAAAATTTCCTAGCTGATTTTACTCTATAGCTAACATTGAGAAACACCGATCTAAGATTCTGACCACAAAGACCTTTTCATACAATTTTATTCCTCTTCAAAAGAAAACAAACAACTTGGTTTTTAATCAATGATTATGCCTTATAGTCAAGAAAATGGCTTCTAATAAAGATTTTTAAAATTTAGCACATTTACCTGTGTATAGACACTCTTTGATTGTATACTCCTTGTTTTTTCCCTTTCTTCTATATCTAAAATTCTTTTCTCTGTCCTGAAAAACTGTTATTAAAATGGTATCCCTTAAAGAGGGGAGAGAGTTTTTCTAAACTCAGATAGCATTTATTGCCTGTCTTTCATTTGGAACTTATGAATATACAACTACTAGTTATAAAATCCCCATAAAAATGGTTTTAGCATT
>NW_021861512.1:0-929 GCF_006229205.1 Suricata suricatta | reverse complement strand
CCTCCCACGTCTCCCCATCCAGTCCTTCCTGTCTCAGCAATGCCAAACTGGATGTAGTCTCTTCTCAGAAACAGTGCTGCTCTTCTGCTCAGAAATCTCAGCAAGAGGATTCTTTTGCCCATTTTCCCTAAGTGTCCAGGGTCACTGCATCTATTCCCTCTCTTCTTTAACTCTAAATTACTGAAGCTCAGCTAGGGGGACTGATTCTTTAGGAAGGCTTCTCTGAGCTCCTCCCCAACCACTGTGCGGAGGGAAACCAAGTGCCTGTGTTTTATGCCCCCACCGCTGCTCTAAATTGCTCACCAGTGCTCTTTCCCTTCTTCATATCCCCGGTACTTAGCACAGAGCAGGTATTCAAACACAATGTGTTTGTTACATGAATAAATAGATGAATGCATGACTGAGAAATTGGTGAATACTTTTGACTTAGCTAAACATTGTCCCTGTTTAGGCAATTTTATCACATTTGTTCCCCACTTTAAAGGAAATAAAACATTAAATATAAAGTGAAAATTCTGTATATCTTTTCCTGATGGAAAGGTCTCTCTAGAGACAAGAATTATTCTGAATTTGGCTTATCATATATATGATATGTATATCATGATATATATATATATATTGGAAACATAATAAACATATCAGTAAATATATTATCTTCAGACTTTATGTAAATGGTAGTGGATGTGTCAGTCTCCTACTGTTCTCTTCAATCTCCACTAAATTGAGGAGATTTATAAATATTAATATATGAAACTCCATTTCATTATTTTAATTGCTATATCATATTGCATTACATTATATACTACATTTTTATACTGATTAGACTACTGCAAATACTGCTGTATGAACATTCTTCTCCATGTGTCCAGGGTAAATATTCAGAAGAAATTGCTAGATTGAAATGTATTCACAATGTTACACTATATATT
>NW_021861511.1:0-929 GCF_006229205.1 Suricata suricatta | reverse complement strand
TTAATATGTTCCTTGAGCCTTGGTAAAAGATAAGTTTATGTTTTTAAGGCTATCCTGTGATTTCTGTTTTTAGTTCAGTGCAATACAAATGTTTTAAATTTGCATGATTCTGACAAGAAAACGATGTTAAGACCTGAGAGCTTTTATCATTTGTAAAGATGAAACCAAAAGATAAAAAAGAATGAAACAAAATGCAGAGACTGATGTCACATTGAAAAATTTTTTTGAGGTCAGTCGAGCCATGTTTGAGAAAATTTTGAACTGTTTGGTTTTTGCAGAGACAAAATTTTAAACTTTTTCCAAATTAGAATAGATGGATATTGTAACTGCAAGTATGCTATAATTCAGTTTTGTAACGTTTTGTATTTTTCTTCATTAGACCCAATTTTTGTTCGAATAAACTCCCAAAAGAATTCTCCTACTCAAAGTGGGACCTCAAAATGTATTACATGTTACCTACTTTTCTCATTATTTTAAAACAAGATCAGTTTGGTTTTATTTTTTTTTTCAATTGTTTTTTTTTTGTGTGTGTGTGTGTTTATTTTTGAGAGAGAGAGAAAGAGGGCATGAGTGGAAAGGGGCAGACAGAGAGGGAGACTCAGATTCTGAAGCAGGCTCCAGGCTCTGAACTGTCAGCATAGAACCTGACAGGGCTCAAATCCACAAACTGGGGGATCATGACCTGAGCCAAAGTCGGACACTTAACCAATTGAGCCACCCAGGCACCCTGAGATTAGTTTGTTTTTTTTTTAAATTTTTTTAAATGTTTTATTTATTTTTGATACAGAGAGAAACAGAGCTTGAGAGGCTGGGGGGCAGAGACAGAAGGAGACACAGAACCAGAAGCAGGCTCCAGGCTCTAAGCTGTCAGCACAGAGCCTGACGTGGGCTGGAACCCATGAATGTGAGATCTGACCTGAGCTGAAGTC
>NW_021861510.1:0-929 GCF_006229205.1 Suricata suricatta | reverse complement strand
TTAACAAAGTTTAACACCTATTCAGATTAAAAGTTATATGGAAACCGGGAATAGGAAAAACTTCTTCAGTCTGATAAAGGTCATCTGAAACAGACATCATCATTAAAATCTGAAAGCTTTCCCTCTAAGTTCTCTTAGCACTCCTGGACCTGATTGGCAGTCTTACTTAGTGCATTAAGGCAGGATTTGCCAAAAAAAAATTTTTTTTTAAGGCATACACGGTGGAAAGAAAGAAGTAAAGTTGTCTTTATTCATAAGTGAGAAGATCACACACATAGAAAGTTCAACAACTCCTTTAAAAAATTACTAGAACCACTGCTAGTGAGATAAGCAAGGTGGCAGTATATGAGGTCAACACACAAAAATCAATTATAGTTATCTATCCTAGAAACAAAAAGTTGGAATTAAAAATAGAAATGTCATTTACAACGCATGAACTTCTTAGGGCGAATTTAACAAAATACATGTGAAGCTGTAAATGAAATATTTACATCAGCATTGCTGAGAGAAATTTGAAAAGAAATAAATTAATGGAGAATAGATGAGGTATATAGACTTTAAGACTCAATATTGCTAAGATGGAAATTCTCCCCAAATTGATCTATTGATTCATAATTGTTCAAATGACTGAAAAACAACAAGGTGATTATATACCTTTTACTGGCACACAAAAGATTGAAATAGCCAAGGGGCGCCTGGGTGGCTCAGTTGGTTAAGTGTCCGACTTTGGCTTAGGTCATGATCTCATGGTTGGTGAGCTCAAGCTCCACACCGGGCTCCGTGCTGGCAGTGTGGAGCCTGATTGGGATTTTCAGTCTCTCCTCTCTCTCTGACCCTCTCCCGTTCTTGCTTTCTTTCTCTCTCTCAAAACAGATCAAGATACCTTAAAAACATCTTTGAAATAGCCAAGACAATTGTGAAAGAGAAGC
>NW_021861509.1:0-929 GCF_006229205.1 Suricata suricatta | reverse complement strand
GGAGACTTGAAAAAGAACAACAAAACTGGAAGTATCACAATTTCAGACTTCAAGATCTACGACAAAGCTATAGTAATAAAAACAGTATGGTACTGGCACAATATCAATGGAACAGAACTGAAAACCCAGAAATAAATCCACAATTATGTGGCCAATTAATCTTCAACAAAAAACAATAGAATTACCAATAGGAAACTAAAAGTTTCTTCAACATATAGGGTTGGGCAAACTGGACAGTATGTGTGAAAGAATGAAACTGGATCATTTTCTTGCATCATACATGCAAATAAACCTAAAATGGACTAAAGACCTAAATGTGAGTTCCAAAACCATAAAAATCCTAGGAGAGAACAGAGGCAGTAATTTTTCTGACACTGGTTATAGCAAAATTTTTCTAGATATGTCTACCAAGACAAGGGAAATAAAAGCAAGAATAAACTATTGGGACTACATCAATATAAAAAGCTTCTGTACAGTGAAAGAAAAAAATCAACAAAACTAAAAGGCAACCCTTCTGAAAGGGAGAGGATATTTGCAAATGACATATTTGATACAGGGTTAACAACAAATTATGTAGAGAACTTACACAACTCAACACCCAGAAAAACAAATAATGCAATTAAAAAATGGGCAGAAGACATCAATAGACATTTCTCTAAAGAAAACATCCAGATGGCCAACAGACACATGAAAAGACACTCAAGATCACTCATCATCAGGGAAATGCAAATCAAAACTACAATGATATATCACCTCACACCTGTCAGAATGGCTAAAATAAAAAACACAGGAAAAATGAGGTGATGATGTGGAGAAAAAGGAGCCCTCCTGCACTGTTGGTGGGAATGCAAAGCAGCCAGTGTGGAAAATAGTTATGAAATTTCCTCAAAAAATTAAAAATGGAACTACCCTATGAATGAGTAATTGCA
>NW_021861508.1:0-929 GCF_006229205.1 Suricata suricatta | reverse complement strand
GGGAGGCTCCTGGTGGCTCAGTTGATTAAGCACCTGGCTCTTGATTTTGGCTCAGGTCATGATCTCATGGTTTGTGACCTCGAGCCGCACGCCGGGCTCTGTGCTGTCAGTGCAGAGCCACTTGGGATTCTCTCTCTCTCCCACACTTCCTGCCCCTCCCTGGCATGGGTGCTCACGCGCTCTCGCTCTCTCAAAATAAATAAACTCAGTAAATAAATAAATAAATAGAGTTATCTGTCTAAAAAAAAGAATTAGGAAAGGTGCAGAAAGACGGGGGTCTGAAGGAGACCCTATTTCTGGGACTAACTTCGTTCAGCAGAACCATTTCCTCATTCTCAGCCTCTGGGCGCTGGTTCACGGACACCGTTAAGATTCTGTGAGCACACCCACAGACTTATTTCGAGCCATTAATTGGTGCCACATGCCTTTCCTCCAGGCCCCGGACTAGGCTAGAGCAGCCCAGCCTAGGAAAATAACCTCATTTGCGCCATCTTGACTTTGGACTTGGCTGGGTAGGAATAGAGTACGTCAGTCCATTGAGTCAAAAGCCTTCAATTATGTACCTTTGCCACTGACATTGGACCAGTGTATGTGGTCTTTATAATCCTTAGAACATCCTCAAGCTTTCGACACCCTTTGAAGAGCCTTAACCCCATTACCGCCCTGTCCTACAATTGTTTACCCTCTGGCGTCAGGGTGCAGATAATCCCTGAATATGCTTATTGATTTTTGAGAGAGTGTGTGTAGGGGAGAAAGGGAGAGGGAGAAAGAGAATTCCAAGCAGGCTCCACATGGTCAGTGGAGAGCCCAGCTCGGGGCTCAATCTCACAAACTGTGAGATCATGACCTGAGCTGAGATCCAGAGTGGGACGCTTAACCGACTGAGCCACCCAGGTGCCCCTGGACCCCATATTCTTCATCTGAAGTCT
>NW_021861507.1:0-929 GCF_006229205.1 Suricata suricatta | reverse complement strand
TTGAGACATTTCTTCTTGACTTGCAAATGACCATCTTCTTGCTGTGTCTTCACATGACCTTGCTTTGTGAGTGTACATCTCTTGTACCCTCTTCATCATTCAAGAACAACAGTCCTATTGAATTAGGGCCACACCCTACAATTTCATTTAATGTTAATTGCCTCCTTAAAATTCCTATCTCCAAATATAGCCACACTGGGGATTAGAAACTTAACATATGAATTTTGAGGGGACACAGTTCAGTCCATAACAATGTCTCTCAGTAAATAGTTCACCGATAAGCCTCTTTTTCCTGGTGTATAAAATGAAGATGCTAATACTTACCTTGCAAAGTTGTTATCAAATGAGATTCTATATATCAAGTCCCCAACACAATATTTATGCTTAATAAATGCTCTATATATGATGACTGTTGTTCTAACTGTAAATTTGCCACACCCATCCGTGACTCTCCATTTCTCATTCGTTGTTGCATACCTATCAAAGAAGGCAGAGAAGGAGTGACAATTAAGAATTTATTGTGGAAATACATGTAAAACTCATGATACTCTTGATTAGGAATTAACCGAGATCAGTTTAATTGTGGATTATGTCCCACTCTTATGATTGTCCATAAGGATTTTGCAGTCATCTCACGTCTAATTTTGCTTTGTGCTCTTGAGAGATGGGAATGTTATTTAGAGTATCCTTTATTAGTAAATGTGATAGGAATAGACATCCCCCTCCTCAAAAGAGAGTAATAGTTTGATGTAACTCATATATCATTTAGTGATTTGAGCCTCAACATATAGATAAATGAATCAATGTTCATTAAGTTAAATGAGTTGCGTAGAGGTACACAACCAATTTATGACAATGATTAAAGTGCCACTTAGATTTCTTGACTTATATCGAATATAATTTTTAGTTCAGTTTAATTGTTTGCCTTA
>NW_021861506.1:0-1845 GCF_006229205.1 Suricata suricatta | reverse complement strand
AAGTTGCAACATACTGAATTAGGTCCAGAAAACATATATAGTGTCTGACCATGTGCTGGCTGCAGAGTGATACATCACAATTAGGCATGAGCAATTTAGTAAATTGTAAGGATCACTAGAGTGTATAAATTCTATTTGAGTCCCACAATATTTTCTAGGCCTTACCCACTTTTATGAATCCACTTCCATTTTTTCCCCCCATTCTGTTTGTTGAATAGGAATTGTTAAGGGCTTTTAAAAAAGGATACTGTGGTGTCTCTGGCAAAACCTAGGGCATGTTTTGAAGGGCCAATCCAGTTCACACTCATTTTTAAAACACTTAGGCAGGTGTAGCCATCAACATTCACCTTTGTACCACTTCATTTCTGGAAATAATTGAGCAGACCAGCATTACACACCTGACACAAGGTGAATTAGTGAGGGGAGGAGCCAAAAATACAGCAGGGATCTGGGCACCTGGGTGGCTCAGTCAGTTAAGCCTCCGACTCATGGCTCAGGTCATGATCTCATGGTTTATGGGTTCGAGCCCCGCATCAGGCTCTGTGCTGGCAGCTAGCTCAGAGCCTGGAGCCTGTCTTCAGATTCTGTGTCTCCCTCTCCCTCTTCCCTTCCCCTGCTCATGCTCTCTCTTTCTCAAAAATAAATAAAAACATTAAAATTTAAGAAAAGATAAAGAATATGGCAGGGATCTCAAGTCTGAATCTCTAGGCTGCTAAACAGGATTGCCAGCAATTTTTGAGGACCCACCCACTCCGTTGTCTGGGTAAACTATACTCAGCCTCTGTGGGTTCTTGTTTCTTCCCTGATAAGCCAGGTTGCCCTGGCTTGGAGAGGTGGGGCTAGCAGGTAGGCAAAGAACACACAGAGAGAGTTCCAGGTGCCTTCTCTGTTCTGTTTTGTTCAGCTTGTTTTGACGGGCCAAAGATTGCCAAGAGTACAATCTCCTTCCCCAAATTCCTCCTCGATATTATTCAACATAGTGGACATAGTCATGATGTATTCTCTGATTCATAGATGTTCATTCTGTCAAGATGTAAACTAAGTCTGACACATGATGCCATGCTATGAACCATGTAGCTGGAAACAGTGTTGGGACCTGATCATGGATCTCCCAACTCCTGACTCTTTTCACTATAAGGCCACTGATCTTCTCTACTATCAGATGCATTTAACTGGTGGTATGGAAATGAAGAGGAATGACAAGTTGTGTTCTAAAGAGAATTGAGAGGTTGGAGATATAAAATAAATTCCTGCCAAACTTAGAGAGTAAACAGACAGCAACTTCATTATCTTTGTCTTCATTAACTTTAGATTTTTCAATGGCACAAATCTCTTAGCTTTTTTTTGTATAAAGATATATATATAAGGTGAATGCAAGAAAATTATATCATGTGATTCCAAATGAAGCCTTTAGGTGAAAGGAGGGCCATAGGAAGATATGATTAACTGGAACCCAAATGAACCTCTAAAATCATCTGCAGGCTCTCTTTCTGCTTTCTTCTTTAGAGATAGAGTAAACCAAATGCAGAGTCCTAAGAACCTTGCATGGATTGCATTCACCTTCTACTGAACATCCAAAATGAGTCTAAAACATGCTCTAATCTTAAAATCACATTTTTCAAAGTGCCTTTACTTTTCTCTCATTATTATCTCTTTTTAGTTCCAAAGAGAAAAGATAGGATTAATGATAATTACTAGTGACCTTTTAAAAACAATTATGGCTAAATTTCATGAATAATCAAAATTAGCCTCCATTTAGCAGGTGAAGAATTTCTCAAGGTCACACAATATGTGATAAATCAGGTCTAGGAATCCAGTCCCCTATTTCTACCATAGGTCACTGTC
>NW_021861505.1:0-929 GCF_006229205.1 Suricata suricatta | reverse complement strand
CTGATGCTCGCCGACAGCACAGGTCACAGCGGTGAGGGATGCGGCACATGGCAGGAGGAGATGGAGAAGAAAATGGCAAAGGGAAGGTTATTCCTGTCGAAGGGGGCTCTGCAGTTTACAAAGACAAAGGCGGAACAAGCCATCGGATACGGTGTTGAGGACATTTTCGGTGTCCTTTCGGAGTGTCGTGTTTCCATGACATCTGACTGAATTAATTACTAGGGCGCACTGAGCATCTGTACAGTAAGGGTACTGTTTTCTGGAAGTAAACGATTCATCCACACGAGGTAAAGAACATTTTCCAGGAAGAGGAGTTGCTCTTCAGCGAATGCCTTCAGCCTATCAGAGTACTTGTGATCGTTTATTGACACGTATCAACTCCTTTCTGCGGTGTGAGCCAGTCTCGGAAGTCTATACACCTGCTTTTGAACCATTGTCCATTTCTTCTCCCTCTCGCACCCCACTCTGGCGGAAAGCTATTTCAGGCAACCTGAAAAAGTCGCAGATAAAATAGTTTCCTTCAAAAAGAGGCGTGGGCCTGGCATGGTGCCCTGCAGATTACCTCTGAATGGTTTGGTCCCGCAGAAGTTCATATTCACATGTAGTTACGAAACCTGCTATCACTTCCCTTCAAGTGTTTTACCCCATTTCCTGCTTTTCTCTTATCTATGAAATGTCTGGGTTTCTAATGACACTCATGACTCAACTAGACCATTCTTTTTTTTCTTAAGTTTATGTATATATTTTGAAAGAGGGAGAGAGAGAGGGGCAAACAGGGGAAGGGTAGAGAGAGAGGGAGAGAGAAAAACAGAGAGAATATCAAGCAAGGTCCACATCATAAGCGGGGTGCCTGATGCAAGGCTTGGAGTCACAAACTTTGAGATCAGGACCTGAACCCAAACCAAAAGGCGGACTCTTAGCCGACTGAG
>NW_021861504.1:0-929 GCF_006229205.1 Suricata suricatta | reverse complement strand
AATGCTAAAACCATTTTTATGGGGATTTTATAACTAGTAGTTGTATATTCATAAGTTCCAAATGAAAGACAGGCAATAAATGCTATCTGAGTTCAGAAAAACTCTCTCCCCTCTTTAAGGGATACCATTTTAATAACAGTTTTTCAGGACAGAGAAAAGAATTTTAGATATAGAAGAAAGGGAAAAAACAAGGAGTATACAATCAAAGAGTGTCTATACACAGGTAAATGTGCTAAATTTTAAAAATCTTTATTAGAAGCCATTTTCTTGACTATAAGGCATAATCATTGATTAAAAACCAAGTTGTTTGTTTTCTTTTGAAGAGGAATAAAATTGTATGAAAAGGTCTTTGTGGTCAGAATCTTAGATCGGTGTTTCTCAATGTTAGCTATAGAATAAAATCAGCTAGGAAATTTTTTAAAAATATTAATAAACTAAGCTGCATTCCCAAATGTTCTTATTTTATTGGTTTGGGGGTAGGGATTGACTATTGAGATTGCTTACAAGCATCCTAGGTTGAGGATTACTGGTCTAGATCAAAACTTGTCAACCTACTAACAATCTACAAGTCAAATGTGGCCCTACACCTATTTTTGTAAATAAAGTTTTATTGAAACACAACCAAGCTCATTCATTTATGTATTGTCTACGGCTGCTTCTGCACAATGGCAGTACAGTGGCAGCAAAAGAGACTATGTGCCTACAAAGCCAGATATATATATTACCTGACCCTCTAAGGAGAAAGTTTGCTAACCCACAGTCTAGATGATCAAACTGAAGGCTATGGTATATTTAGATTTCAGGCAAATGTAACTTATATATTTATGTTAAGTAGTTTTTTAATGTAAGACATAATGAAATATATGTGATTTATCATTTGTATACATTGAAAAAATTCAAATCAGACTAAAAACAAAAAAGACTGATAT
>NW_021861502.1:0-929 GCF_006229205.1 Suricata suricatta | reverse complement strand
AAAAAATAAAATACTTCACTCAGAAAAAAAATAAATAAAAATTCCCTTCTTTTAGTTGTTGAGCAGCAACTTTGATCATCTTGCTTTTCTGGTTCAGGTACACTAAATTCACTCAGCAGTCAGCGGTCTTTGGATAACAAAGTGTGTTTTGTGACTACATCCCATGTATACATATTTATTTCTTTACAGATCAGATTAATTCAGTGAAGTAAATTAATGCTAATCGATAGACCTTTTTAATTCTTTTATCAGAATTTCAACTTGAAAAACGGTTGGCCTGATTTTTTGTTAGGCTTAGTTAGACTTTTGTTAGTTAGGCTTAAAAAAAAAACCTATTTCCAACATCTTAGGTGGCTAAAACTAAAGTAAAAAGGAAAATTTGGGAAGGTTAAAATGGAGCCTTTCTTCAAAACTAGCTCATGCAATAAATGTAATGTTGTATGTGAAAAAGAAAGCATAGCTGTATGTTAACCTTTGTTTTATAGTTTCTAAATCAGATTCCCTTTTCTTTCAGTGTGATTTAGAATCCCAGAATCTTAGATCTTAGAAAAAGGAACAGGAGAGAATCTGTCCTTCCTGTTCCTTACTTCAAAGATAAATAAAGCTTAGAGAAGTGATTTGACCAGTGTCCTATAGCAGATTAGTGGCAAAGAAAGCTGGGAGTGGTGTTCTCTCCCGACTCCCAACCCAGGGCGCGAGCACCTTGTGCAACTCTGCAATAAAATACTGCGTACATTCTCTTTTTGGAGTTCTCATATGGAAGGTTGTGTACCAGAGTGTTGTTATTCTAATTTTTCAGTACAGTCAACTGAATTCATTGTTTACAGGTTGTTTCCTTGGTGGAGAAGACCAAGAACAAAACAGACTTCAGCCGGAAGTTTCATAGAGAGATGGGTTTTTCAGTAAATTGAGGCAAGTGAGAAAAATGG
>NW_021861501.1:0-929 GCF_006229205.1 Suricata suricatta | reverse complement strand
TGTGTATTATGTCATTAAATTGTACACCTTAAACTTACACAATGTTATGTGTCAGTTATGTCTCTTTATAAGTTATGTCAGCTTTATAAGCTGATGAAAAACCTAAAAATGAAATATTTTAAAAAAAATAGTAACATCAAATTTAATGTGTGACATCTTTTAAAAATTATTGTTTTATTCTTTTTTTTTTAGGATGCACAGAAGCTGCAGGAAAGTTTAAGGCAAGGTGCCACGATTATTGCCTCCTTAATCAAAGAAAGAAATCCCGGACTTGCTGGTCAGCTGCTGCTGGCGTGAAGAACACAGGGATCATTACTGGGTATTAGAAACATGAATCTAGGCATGTAGGCATCTCTGCTGTGCTCTCCTCCCTCATATACTTGGTAGCATGTTTACATTGTCTTTTATGTCTCCTAATTGGTAGGATGTGATGTTTAGGTTTAAAAAAAGTGGATCAGTGTTTCTATCTGTGAAATAAAAATAAACTTTTGTGCATGTCAAGTATAAATTGTTTGAATCAGAACATAGGCAAATGGAAAGTAATTGCCTTCACATATTTGTACAAAGGCATAAGATATTGAATAGAAATAATGATGGGTGAGCTTATCATCCTAGGAATGAGAATTCAAAAAACAACTATGACCTTATTTCTTTGTTAATTAGCAAATCACATTGTCTTGAAACTAATAGAAAAGTCTTAGGATTATCTTAATACTAAAATTGTCCTCTTACCATGTGATATTTTGACCTGTATTCCAGTTTTTTGCACCTTAAAAAAATAAAAGAGGAGATAACAGGGAACTCTGGTTGAGATATTTTCACCATTGGGCTCACATTACTCTAGATCCGTAAAGAAGATGTAACCTTGTCCTACCTTTCCATTTTGAAATCATGTGTTTTCCTTGGTTTATGAAAAATAATTTTGACTT
>NW_021861500.1:0-929 GCF_006229205.1 Suricata suricatta | reverse complement strand
GTCGAGCGCTGACAGTGTGGAGCCTGCTTGGGATTCTCTCTCTCCCTCTCTCTGCCCCTCCTCTGCACTCGCACCTGATCTCCCTCTCTCTCAGAATAAATAAGCTGTAAGAAAAAGTTTAAGCAAATGTCAGTCATCTTCACTGATAAAGAATCCGCATGTGTTTCAGGGCTGGGAGAAGAGAGAGAAGAAAAGGATTGCCCAAATTGGGAAGCCCGGGGGCTAACATAAAAACATGTCACTGCTTTACAGCACTGCTGAGATCCGGCCTCGAGGCCGGGCTGTGTGGCCGGGAGTCTCCCTGCTGAGCTGGGCAGGTGAGCTCCTGTCAGAGCAGAGGCCGCTCACGGCATAAACCCAGCTGGACGAAGGCGTTTGCCTGGATGACCGCACAGGACTTTCAACAGAAAACAGAAAGCCTAGGTCCAGGTTTGAGAGTTTTGTGTGGAACACGGGGTCATTTAGCTGCTCTTTAAAACAAAGCAAATCTTTTAAAGTAGGCTTTATTGCCTCCCAAATTATTCCTTATTCTTTGGAGGCTTTCTCTCTTTGGCACCCTGTGGTTCTCTTTTGGTTTCTTGGATTAAAAGAATATAATAAATACACTCGGGGTTTAAAAAAAAAATAAGCTCAAAGTTCTACATTTCCAAGAGAGAGAACTTTTAGCCTTGCGTTTCTGGCCTGAGTCTTTGATACCCTGCCAGGATTTGATTCCGAGCCATTAATCCATTAGGGTGATATAAAAATCTATGATCTCTGTCCTCTGCCCCGTGACCCACAGCTAGAGGCATTCGACAGAGAAACTAATATTACAGATGATGTTTCATAGAGCCCACTGGCAGATTTCAGGGTCAGACGCTTCCAAAAGAGGAAGATTTCCTAGAGGGTTTCTATGTAAAGATTCTAAGCAAGTCTCTCTCTTTTGACTA
>NW_021861499.1:0-929 GCF_006229205.1 Suricata suricatta | reverse complement strand
TTATATCAAGTATATCAATGCAGAAATATCAATTTTCAGGAAGAAGATGTAAGAGAAAAATATGAGATGGAAGTGATTGGAGAGGTAGGAAGAAACCCAAGACTCTTCAGAGAAATGGAATTTCAAGAAAGATGTTAACAGTGTCACACCCTACAAAGAGTTCCAAGAGTAAGGAAGGCAGTGGCACCTGGCAGGCACTATTTTCTGTAGGACGGTGACATGGGGAGTCAGTTTGCAAAACGTTATGAGATGAATGTAATTAACCAAAATCTAACAGGAACAAAAAATTTAACCCCTAATGAGATAGAAGTAAACTCTTGAAGATCGAGGGCTTAATTTTATTATTTTCTTATGTTAGAGTTCTTTCTTCTATTTCTTCTCTCTTCCCTCCCCGGTAGAGTAGTCAGGTTTAGTAAATACAGGATACTGAGTTAAACATGAATTTCACATAGATAAGGAATAATTTTTAGGATAAGTATGTCCTAGGCATTGCAAACAGTCACAGGAGGTGTGAGAAACTGGGGGACAGTGGGGGCGTGTGAAGCTATGGGCTCTGTTGTCCTCACTCCGAACTTAGCTATGTGGCCTTGGGCAAGTCACTCAACTTTGGTTTGGTGCCTCAGTCTACAGCTTGGAACACGGAGATAATAACAGTAATTGTCATTAATAGCAATAGTAATCGTCCTTTGGGGATTGTGAGTTGAAGTCTCTAAAGCATTGGGCATGGTGTTTGTGACATGCAGAGAAATAGATACATACTAGTATGATTGTCAATTAAAGGACCAGCACTAATTCATATGAATGTGAAGGGGGAAAATGTGTGGGGTTTGTTCATTAGATGGACTTTTAGGCCTCCCTGGTGATAATTAATAACCAAAGCAGTCAGGCAAATGAAAGTATGTAGGCCTAGAATTAATGGGGGCTGGGGG
>NW_021861498.1:0-929 GCF_006229205.1 Suricata suricatta | reverse complement strand
TGGAGACACACGCCTTTGCAAGGCTGGATCTAGGCCCACCTTGCCGAAGTTGCCCTCAGCACTTGGTGCAGGGCAGAGGAGGTCCCCCGAACCCACAGTGGGGACCCTGCCTCGTATGGAGCCACCTGCCTGGTGCGGCGCAGACACGGCCAGTACCACCCCTCGGAGGGCTGAGCCCCACGGGCACGGTGACTTTCTGAGCTGTCTGTGTCCATGTTCCCTCTTGTCACCAGGTGCTGCTTTGGGCTAGCAATCTCAGAGGCCCCCGAATCTGAGTGGTGGAAAGAACAATGGCCTACGCACTTGATACGGGTCTTCACACTGGTTCTGCCTCATTCCCTGGGCGCCTCTGGGATGAGCACCTCTGCAACTCAGTTTCCTCATCTGTCCAATCGGGAGAGTGGTTCCTAATCTACAGCCTCAGAGCACTTTGGGAGACCAAGAGTCTCTCCGGCCACCTGCACCCAGCACAGGGCAGGAGGCTGCTGGCGGGGGCAGATTGGGGGAGAGGGAGGGTGGTGAGAGGGAAGCCACACGCCCAGACTCCCTGTGATTTCTACCTCTAGGCTAGCTGTCTTCCTTTCCCACTCCCTGCAGGTGAGTGGTGGCTAAAAGCGATTATCAGAGAGAGGGGGCAGGGGAGAAATTAGTGGTTAGTCCCCGAGTTCAGAGGAAGCATTCCAGGAAAGTTCTCTAACCAACAAGGGTGTAGGAAGACACTTCTGAGTCCTGCCTGACTGGTCTGCAGCCTGAATACCCCTGAGCCAGGGTTTGGGAAGCCTCCCCATCTCCGTGGCATCTTCCATCCATCCACCCATCTACCCATCCATCCATCCATCCCACGAACATTCTTTAGGCAGGGAGGATACAGGCCTCAAACCAGAATTGTTTCTGGAGGGTGTGGATTCCCTTCCTAGGGCCCCACCCAT
>NW_021861497.1:0-929 GCF_006229205.1 Suricata suricatta | reverse complement strand
GGTGCCATGAGGTAGTTGGCAAAGGAGGCCTGTAAAAGGTTCAACTGCACTTTTAGCGTCTGTATTGGGAGGTAGAGAATTGCCTAAACATAGAAGGGGGTTAGATGTTAGGCAGTTAAAAAGAATGACACGTGCCCTGTCTAACTGGAACCTGCTAGCTGTGAAGAAGAGTGGTGGCAGATGAGCTATGAGCTTTGGCTTTATCCTGTAGGCAGGGGGGAGCTGTGAGCCGCTGGTGGTTTTTTAAATGTTTGTTTATTTATTTTGAGAGAGAGAAAGAGCAAGCGTAGGGCAGGGGCAGAGAGAGGAGAGAGAGAATCCTAAGTGGGCTGAAAACTCAGCTCAGAGCCCTATGTAGGGCTCGATCCTACAACTGTGGATCACGACCTGAGCCAAAATCATGAGTTGGATGTTTAACTGACTGAGCCACTCAGGTGCTCTGAGCCACTAATGATTTTTAAGCAAGAGAATATCAAATAAATAGATGAAATATGGAGAGATGGGAGATACGAAGTTTAGAGAAGGTAAGTGGTGTATGAGGCCTTAAGTATAGTAGTGTCAGTGAGAATGGAAAAGAAGGTCAGCTGGGAGGGACCTGAGGTGACAGGACTAAAAGTTCGTAGTCCCTGGCTGTGTAGGTCTGTAGACAGGCTTCAGGCCTGGGCACTTGGGAGGTAGTTGTTTAAAGCATGATCTTTAAAATCAGACTGCCTGCTTTAAATCCTGACTCTACCACGTTTTAACTATGTGACCTTGAGGAGATTAATTCATCTCTTTGTTTGGGTTTCCCCATATGTAAAATGAGGACAACTACTTTATTCATTGGACTTTTGTGAGGACTAAAATAGTTGATGTATGTGAAGCATTTAACATAATGTCTGGCCCCATGATAAGTGCTCACTGTGTGTGTGTGTGTGTGTGTGTGTGTG
>NW_021861496.1:0-929 GCF_006229205.1 Suricata suricatta | reverse complement strand
CTGTAACTCTTGTATTATTCAGAATACATTTTAGTCTCTGGCAGGGCTAGAGGCCTCATTTCTCTTCTCTTTCTCAGAAATCCCCTTTCTGTTCTCAAACGTTTTTTTCTATATATTTCAGTTGGCATCAAATTTTCACAAGATTGAATCTTTTGGTCCCAGCAGAGTTTAAAAAATATTCTTCATATAGATTATCCATGTTGCTTATATAAATTACTACCTAAAGGTTTTATATTTTAGCTTCTTCAGTAAATGAGAATTTTTCTTCAATAATATTTTCAAATGGCTCTTATTCCTTGTGAAAGGAAACCGATGCTTTTAGATAAATCTTGTAACCTTACCAAGTTTTCCTGTTTGTTTCCAATAATTTATCTTGTACTTTTTAGACATAGAACCTTACAATCTTCCAGGAGTGATACACTTGCCTCTTCCGGTCACTGGACCTTATATCTTTCCCGTGTGTAACTGCACTGGTCAGTACCCCCGGAACAATGCCAAGCACGAGCGGTGGGAACGGGCTTCCTGGTACCGCTGTGAGCGCTTCTCTTGTCTGACTGCTGAGCACGACGCCCGGTGTTCGGTCTAAGACACAGGCACACCGGCTCGGTGACCTTGCCCCCCACCTAGGAAACCACAGTAATCTAGTCTCCCTGGTGGGCGCACGCTTCCCCTCTTCTCTGTCCTCCCACGGCGAGTCTTATTCTGGGGACAGCTCGCCTAGCCGGGGGCACGGCCTGCCCCGTGTGGGGACTCCTACCTCATGCACTGCTCTGGAGCCCTTGCTTCTACCAGAGGGTCAGCTTGGGTGGGTCCTGCTTGCAATTCTTTCCTCCCAGCTCCCCAAACATTAACAAAGAAAGAAGAAAACACTCCTATACAAGGTGGTTTGGAAGCCTAACGGGCCGTCGCGGACCACAACGCCTCAGTCG
>NW_021861495.1:0-1845 GCF_006229205.1 Suricata suricatta | reverse complement strand
TCCTTCTGAAATCGCCTCCACAGGGTGCAGCCTCCCTCCAGGTGTCTCCTCTGACCCCGCGCCACTCCTGCCCTCCCAGCCAGCCCTGGCGTCCCCCTGCAGGCCAGCTCTGGGCTGATCCTCAGAGATGAGGCCACAATCACACATAGGTCCGAGAAAAAAAAGGTCTCAGCAGGTTCCTACACTAAGGTACCAGACCTCTCCTTCTGGTACCTGCTCCGCCTGGTCTCCTGTTCTTCTGGTGGAGAGGGAGCCTGCACAGGTGGCTTGCCCGGGTGAAGCCCTGTCCCACTGGCTCCCGGTCCCCGCTGGAGAGGGGGAAGCAGAAAATGGCCACAATGCGGCACCCCCTCCACCCCCAGTGAGCCCCTGAGTGGGAGGGCTGGTAAGGCAGCGGAGAGCCAGGAGATGTACGGAAGGCATACACCTTTCGGGAATGCAGTCAACTATCACTGCATTCCCCAAAGAATGCAGAGTTAAATCAGGCAGAGGCATCACTAGAGGGGGAGAAGTCCTTCCAAAGTACTGGGTTGGATCTGAGGACGCAGTCTGGACCCAGAGGGTTCGCCCGATAACCTGGTCACCACTAAGGTGACACCGGGCATATTTTCACTCACCTGTGAGGGTGTTTAGGGAGGTCCCTCCCCTCTGGCCAGACAGGATGAAAGTCTCCTGCCCCTGAGGCTTGTGCAGACCTGCTGCCAGCTCACAGCAGTGCCTCCTCCACTGCCCCCACCCCCACCTCTGCCCAGCTGCCCGGGGCCTGGCCTTGTAAAGTCTCCTGCAGATGCCACAGTTGAGTTTCCTACCAAACAGCCAAGTGGAATTGTTCAGCGTCTTCTCTGAGCATATCCCGCTCTCATGATGCGAGAATTTACACTTTGGAAATTGGTAAACACTACAAAGCAGGGCTGTAGTTCTGTTTCCGATGTCTGGACTCATGAAAGTGAACATATAATGGTAAGAAAGCACACAAAACTTGAACGTGGATGGTGTTTCTGGCCATAACGTGGGCAGGACACAAAAGAATCTGAGTAAAATAATGAAAAAATAGGCTAAAAGCGTTATATGACTCCACAGAGCAAAGTATTACACCGCTTAGGAATTAGGAAAATTCTAACACATACCACTGTTGTATCAGCATCCTGTCAATAATTCTTGGAAATAGCCATAACCCACAGGAAAGATAATGGCAAATCAGATGAACAGACACTGTACCAAAGAAGATACACAGGTGGTAAACACATCTGAAATACTCAAAATAAACAAGGAAACGCAATGGCGACAAACACGACACACACACAAAATGGGCTGGCATCAGGGACTGGCACAAGCAAGCACTGGCTGCGACCGGAGGCACTAGACTCACGCAGCCTGGCGGGAACGCCGAACTGAAGCTTACATCATATTCAGACAGCTTCATAAAAATATTAACCCCTCCTGTAACGGGCATTGCACTTTGAGTTAAACCACAAGAGAAAGGAAACCTCTAAACACATAAAGAACTGTAATCAAAACGTTTAATGGCACTTCACTTACAAAGGTCAAAACTGTAACTAACCCAAACTGTACAACCAGATGAACGGATAAATAACAGTATATTTGCAGGGAAGAAAATAAGACTGTTGCCCGGAAGGGACATATATGCAAAATGACCTCGAAACATCAGACAAAGGAAATGGCTGGGAGGTCCAGCTTGAAGAGAAATAGCTTATTTAGGGACTGAGTGACAGAAGCATACTTTGGCAACAGTAAGAGTCTGTCCCCGCACCACCACCTCCAGGAAGACCGGCTTTTCTAGCCAGGGAGGCTGGGGAGTACCTGGGGGACGACCTGGAGGTGATG
>NW_021861494.1:0-929 GCF_006229205.1 Suricata suricatta | reverse complement strand
AAGAAGCTCTTCCAGGAGCCTGGGGGACCTGATCTGCGCTGCGGGTGCTGACACGGGTAGTGGCTGCTTCTACTTGCACCACAGAGTGGATGAGGGCCAGACCCTGCCTGAGCCCAGGGAGACCTGATCTGGAGGCTGGAGCCTGCCTCAGGGCCTCTGCCTCAGGGCCACCCTGTTTCCACAGCAACCAGAGCCCCCTGGCTGAGCTGAGCCCCACTCCACTCCACCTCATCCCATCCCACCCCTGCCACTGGGAAGGGATGTGCCCTTGTCCTGAGAGCAGGTGGGAGGACACAGTCATTTCAAGGGGACCCAGGTGGATGTCAGCAGGACTGTGACACTCATGACTGGTGACATGTCTGGTGATTACAAATCTAGGTATCTTCTGCTCCTGCGTGCTTTTGGTACAAATCAGGGAGGTTTTACAACAGGGGGGCAGGTATTTCTGGTTCTTCTTGGCCTGTGAAGCTGGATGCACTTCCCTCCGAGAAGTCAGAACAGGCTTCCTGGGCGGGTGAGGCCCAGAGTGAGGAGCAGCATGGGTTGGGGGGTGGAGGCTGCTGGGGGGCAGGGCTGGGACGGAACCCTGAACACAACTTGTGGGGGGGACTGGCTCCTCCAGGGCTCACCTGCTTCTGGGCTGACCTGCCCTGGTTCTGCCCCACTGTGACCTTGGACCCCTCAGAGGGGGCGGGTGGGTCGCTGGGAGGGGCCCAGGTAAGATCCAGCTTGGGAGGCAACAGCCATGAGTTCAAATCCCCATTCCAGCCCCGGGCCTCGCAGAAGCCTCCCCGCTTCTGTCCAGCCTCAGTTTCCTTACCGGTAGAGTGGGATGATGAGGCCAACCCCTCAGCGTGGCCGTGAGGCCCCGGCGGGCACAGTGGGCAACTGAGGGCACAGGGACAGCATGGTGAGGGCAGGACAGGGCA
>NW_021861493.1:0-929 GCF_006229205.1 Suricata suricatta | reverse complement strand
GCTTTGATCAGCGAAAGTGTACAGAAATAGGTTTTACAGAAGTATTTTTGTAGAACCACCCCATTTATTCTTGGTGTCAGTACCCAGATTAAGATAGTAACAGGCTTACCTGTTTTTGTTAGTCTTTTGACAATTTTTATGACTTTGTTTCCAATTAACAAGTTACAACCGAGTCATGTAATTTACTTACAGTGAGGTTGAGTAAATCCTACAACCATGAGAATAACAGGATGATTTTAGTAGAAAACAAGATAACATACACATTATTTAAGTCAGTAACCCTACAATTAAAACATAGGTTAAGTTGTATATAGACAGTCTAAGAGTTATTTTATCTAACTTATTAACCACAAGAGAAAGAATGCTTGTAACCAAGTTGCTTGAGCAAGCCTTTTCTTTGATGTAAGCACAATGGGGGCCCTGTGTGTGTTAGCCTTGCACTGGCTATTTTCTTATCCATCCTCTTAACGGATATCAGTACAAGGGAGGGTATTTGTAGAATGTGGATCTTGGGGAAGGGACTTATGTTCTGCCCTTGCCTGTTTCTTGTCTCCAAGTTAGGCTCATTTTCTCCAGGCCAGACTTAAATGTAACTCTTGTGTTTTTGACCCCTTTTTAGCCTATGTTTTGATTCTATAGGGGCCTATTGGAAGAGTCTTTTGATGAACATCTACAGTGCTTTGATCTAAAATCTCCTTTGCAGGGATGCCTGGGTCAGTTGGGCATCCGGCTTCGGCTCAGGTCATGATCTCACAGTTCGTGGGTTTGAGCCCCATGTCAGGCTTTTTGCTGACAGCTAGCTCAGAACCTGAAGCCTGCTTCAGATTCTGTGTCTCCCTCTCTCCCTGACTCTCCCCTACTCATGCTGTCTCTCTCTGTCTCTCAAAAATAAATAAAAAATATTTTAAAAATTAAAAATAAATAAATAT
>NW_021861492.1:0-929 GCF_006229205.1 Suricata suricatta | reverse complement strand
AGCCCGATGAGGGGCTTAAACTCCTGAACTGTGAGATCATGACCTGAGCCAAAGTCAGATGCTTAACCCTCTGAGCCATCCAGGCCTCTCATGAAGCTACTACTTCTCGAAGAGCCCATCGACTTTTCTTTTATTTTGGTTCGACTACCTTGAGCCAGGCTTTCTGTCCTTTGCAGGAGGAAGATTTCTAACATAACCATGGCCACTATCATTTCCTCCAAATCCCAGCCACAATCAGGCCATCCTCGCCTAACGAAGGGCACCTCGTTACCCATGGGAGAAGATGCCAGACTCACCTTTCCCCTCACCCTCCACTTCTAACTGTCTCAGAGACGCCTTAAGGCAGGTGACCCATCTGTCCCGGGTACCCCTCCCTCATGCATGTCCCAAGTCCCATCTTCCCCCTCAGTCCCTTCAGGGAAATCTCTCCGGGTATTCCTTACTTGAGCTTTATTCACTTGGTAGTGTTAGCCCCAGAGCAGAGGAGCGACTGTTCCAGAAAGAGGCACGGTCCGGTGCAAAAGCACTGGACTGCAAGTGAGCGGACTTCATTTTCATCCTCCCTCTGCAGCCACATTGCTGAGGATGTTGGATCTCAGGTTTAAAAACCTTCTTATTCTGGGGTCCGTAGCCCCATACAGCATCCCTGGAGGGAGAAGGAGGGGGTCCCGGTCCCTGGCTGCTGAGAACGTTGCAAACAGTCAGGTGTGGCTGGAGTCAGAGGCCTGAACAGGATCGCCAACGTCTGCTGACTCCTCAGCTCTCCTTTCGCTGTCGCCCCTCGTGTGGTCATGTGACAGGTCTAGCAGCTCGAGACCCCTCGTGCTTCTAGGTTTCCAGCCCCGGGTCGGGTGGGGGTGGGGTAAGCAAGATGTCACAGCATCTCCAGCCAAAGCCCTAAACTCACTCTAACTGCCCTTGCTGGGGGC
>NW_021861491.1:0-929 GCF_006229205.1 Suricata suricatta | reverse complement strand
CCTCCCACGTCTCCCCATCCAGTCCTTCCTGTCTCAGCAATGCCAAACTGGATGTAGTCTCTTCTCAGAAACAGTGCTGCTCTTCTGCTCAGAAATCCCAGCAAGAGGATTCTTTTGCCCATTTTCCCTAAGTGTCCAGGGTCACTGCATCTATTCCCTCTCTTCTTTAACTCTAAATTACTGAAGCTCAGCTAGGGGGACTGATTCTTTAGGAAGGCTTCTCTGAGCTCCTCCCCAACCACTGTGCGGAGGGAAACCAAGTGCCTGTGTTTTATGCCCCCACCGCTGCTCTAAATTGCTCACCAGTGCTCTTTCCCTTCTTCATATCCCCGGTACTTAGCACAGAGCAGGTATTCAAACACAATGTGTTTGTTACATGAATAAATAGATGAATGCATGACTGAGAAATTGGTGAATACTTTTGACTTAGCTAAACATTGTCCCTGTTTAGGCAATTTTATCACATTTGTTCCCCACCTTAAAGGAAATAAAACATTAAATATAAAGTGAAAATTCTGTATATCTTTTCCTGATGGAAAGGTCTCTCTAGAGACAAGAATTATTCTGAATTTGGCTTATCATATATATGATATGTATATCATGATATATATATATATATTGGAAACATAATAAACATATCAGTAAATATATTATCTTCAGACTTTATGTAAATGGTAGTGGATGTGTCAGTCTCCTACTGTTCTCTTCAATCTCCACTAAATTGAGGAGATTTATAAATATTAATATATGAAACTCCATTTCATTATTTTAATTGCTATATCATATTGCATTATATTATATACTACATTTTTATACTGATTAGACTACTGCAAATACTGCTGTATGAACATTCTTCTCCATGTGTCCAGGGTAAATATTCAGAAGAAATTGCTAGATTGAAATGTATTCACAATGTTACACTATATATT
>NW_021861490.1:0-929 GCF_006229205.1 Suricata suricatta | reverse complement strand
TGATATGTGGGCCCATGTGAGGATTGCAGCATCCCTAGAGAGTTGTTTCAGTTGGTGAATCAGACTCATTTAATAAGCCACTTAGGATCTCTTGCCTTCATTTGTCTCCAGACGTTTTTTGCCCCACCCAGCCCAGGCCCTGCGTGAGATTCAGACCAGCCGCACGCGCCCACAGACAGCCCCTCGTCTCGTGCTTCGCTTGCTGCCCTGGGGCCTCTCTGTTAGTGCTGACGTGTTGGGTTGCTGTGGATTTGGCCAGTGCTCACCCAGCTGTACCGTGGACGTGCGGGGCCTGAGGCCCTGCCAATAAACCTCCGATGCTGGGAGAAAGGAACCGGTCAATAGATTCTTCTCCCTTCCTCCTCTTGGTGGCGTGCCCTGAGACACTCAGTGTATACTGCCTCCTGGAGGACACTCCTGGCAGCCAGCTTCAAAACGTGCCTCATGTGGCACTTCTGTCATTCCTGCCGCACTCCCTCTCGTCACCGCCCTACTTGGCACTTTTCAGTAAAGTCAGAGCACAGGGGCATTTGCCTCTGGCTCTGCTTTCTGGGGTAACCCATGCTTAGGCAATTAGTCATAGAATATATATATTTTTTCTGATTGCACACAAATACATACAACATGAAGCGGGAATGATTCAAACCAAAGGCCATACTAGCATAATGGAGTCATGCCTAACTCGTCAGAATGCCCCATGTCCCCCTGTCCAGATCTGCTCGGCACCCTGTTTCTGTGCACACTGGCAGTGTCCTACTGCACACACCTATGCTTTCCACCTGGGGCACTTCTCTTGGATCACACACAGGCCAGGTCATGTTACTAGAAGCAACCTTCAGCAATGACAGATGGAAGGTGGAGGATAAACACCTCAGCTTTCTTGACGCTAGGTGGGTGCCTCTCCCTGACTTCCTCAATTGGCCTAAACT
>NW_021861489.1:0-929 GCF_006229205.1 Suricata suricatta | reverse complement strand
TAGAGGGGAAACTTAAAGCCTGTCATGGCATCTGCTAGGTTCAGACTCGTGTTCTTACACTTAGCCATAATCAAGAGGCATTTCAAGAGTCGGTAATCATGGAAGGTAAAAAACAAAACAAACAAACAAACAAACAAAAAACAGACATTCTGAGGATACATGAGGCTCAAGGGACCAAAACATGTCCCCAACCTCAAAGAATGTGAGTTTACCAAGTCCGGTTCATCCACATTTCATGAATACCTGAGTTTCCTCTTTAGGAAAAAAAAAGTTATTAAAGAATTTAGGAATTTCTGGGGTCAAGAAGATCAAAGAAATCATCAAACAGCACCATGGTACTTGAGAAAAACTGGGAGACTTTGGGAGACTGCGCCTGTGCAATGAGGTAGATGAGATCTACGTCACTTAGGGACCTCAGTAAGCAAGCAGTGCCCACACCAGTAAGCACATGGCCTGTAAATCGAGGAAAGCCATGCTTTAAAGAGCAGCTTCTTGCTTATGTTAATTTCCCATTAGGCACAGAGTCCCAGCCCTAGCCCCACGCCTGTCTGCTTGCATTGCCCCTAATCTCAAAATACACTGGCTCCCACTGGCTGTGAGTCCCATCTTCAGAGCAAGGTCAATCAGGACTTGTGCCTTCCCAGATGCTTGTGGCCAACAGAGTAGCCAGAGAAAGCAGCCAGCATCAGTGGGCGCACACTATGCTTCTGGCTGTCAGAAAGAGCCAGATAAAGAATGTGGCCCCATGAGCTGAGAGAGGGGATGCTATGTGCCTCCGTGAAGGAGGGCATGTGTTGGGAGGCAGGATGGACTGTGGGACACTCAAGTCAGAAGAAAGAGCCACTGGGGGGCGCCTGGATGGCTCAGTCGCTTGAGTGTCCGACTTTGGCTCAGGTTATGATCTCACGGTTCATGGGTTCGAGCCCCAT
>NW_021861488.1:0-929 GCF_006229205.1 Suricata suricatta | reverse complement strand
CTAAGTTTTACCATGCTCTTTTGCTTATTTTAAAATTTTATCCCTGGTTCTCAACCAGGGGGAGCGGAGGAGGGAGAGAGAGTTGGGGAGAGAGAGGGATACAAAACTTGAGAGACTATTGAATGCTGAAAATGAACTGAGAGTTGAAGGGGAAGGGGGAGGGGGGAAAAGGGGTGGTGGTGATGGTGGAGGGCACTTAAGGGGAAGAGCACTGGGTGTTGTATGGAAAACAACTTGACAATAAAATATTGAAAAAAATAATAAAAATAAATGAAAAAAAATTTTAGCATTTAGAGGAGCAAAGATGGCAGAGAGAAAGGGAGCTCTGTAGACTTCCTCTGCCCCATCTATCATACTGAGAAGGACATTACTCTCATCCACAAGAGTGGAAGGAGAAAATACAAACTCCAGAAAGTAGACAACGTCAAAGATGCCTGAGTGCATGAGTGCAAATTGGGGAGATTGGAAAATGGGCCAGGCCGAGAGGGGAAGGTGGGAACCCCAGCCCAACACAGGGAAACCATGAGGAGCCCCTGAGAGACAAAGGGAAGAGAAAGAGAAACTGAACACACTCATAGTACTCTCTCTAGAGAAGAGAGAAAGAACATTTAACCCCGCACGGAGAGAAAAACTCTCAATCCGTATATAACTGCTGGGCAGCCCAAATCCGGAACCCAGGTGGCAAAAGGGAAAAAACAGGCTCTGCCCCTGTGCAATCCCAGCAGGGAGTCAGTCAACGGCCTCAGAGGAGGAGACCACGGAGGTGGAGGCCCCAGGGGTGCGCATTTCGGCCTAGTCTGTTAGAGTGGGAGTACACACCTCATTCCCTCCAGCATTGGCTGCATGAATCCCGAATCCCAGGTGCCAACAGGGAAAAAATAGCCCTGCCCTATGCCATCCTGGCAGGAAGTTGGCAGTGGCTGAGGAGG
>NW_021861487.1:0-929 GCF_006229205.1 Suricata suricatta | reverse complement strand
CGGCCTGCCCCTCAGTGACGCTCCCTAGAAACCCGCCTGGAGGCCAAGAGCGCCGGGCCCCCCAGCTCCTCCAGGCGGCCCTCTGTCCTGCTTCACGTGTGTGACCACGCAGGCCCGAACTCAGGCCACGAGACCACGACCGAGCAGAAGTCAGACGCCCCGACAGCGCGGGGAACAACAGACATGGCGAGGACAGGGGGGTGGGGGGGGACGGCGTGCGTGGCTGCTGGGAGCGCAGACCGGCGCCGCCGCTGTGGATGTCGGCCTGGACGGTCCTCGGAAAGTGCAGACAGAACTGCCCGAGGACCCCACCCGAAGGACACGAGGGGGCACGTGCACCCCGATGTCTACCGCAGTGCTATCGACGGAGCCAGAGTGTGGGAAGGGCCCAGAGATCCAATAAGTGACAAACGGATAAAGAAGACGTGGTGTATATACTAGGGAGTATTACTTGATCAGAAAGTAGGAAACCGAATGAAATCCTGCCGTTTGCAACGATGCGGATGGAAACTAGAGTATATTATGCTAAGTGAAGTGAGTCAGTCAGAGAAAGACAGATATACGACTTAACTCCTATGTGGAATTTAAGAAACAAAACAGATGAGCATGGGGGAGGGAAGGAAAAATAAGATAAAAACAGAGAGGGAGGGAACCCATGAGAGACTCTTAAACACACAGAACAGACCCAGGGCTGCGGGAGGGGCGGTGGGGGAGGGGCTCGATGGGGGGTGGGCACTGAGGCGGGCGCCTGCAGGGATGAGTTCTACGGAAGAGACGAGCCACTGGGTTCTACTCCTGAAGCCAATGCTACACGGTAGGTTAGGTGACTTGGATTTAAAGAAAACAAACAAGTAAATAAATAAGCAAATCAATAAATAAGTAAAAAACGAATGTGTGATGACGGACGGCCCCCTTGGGGGTTAGGTCCT
>NW_021861486.1:0-929 GCF_006229205.1 Suricata suricatta | reverse complement strand
CAGGGCATGGGAGGAATTATCTAAAAATATAGCAGATGGGTATCTTCAGGTAAGGAGAGAAAGAGACCCCTAGCACTATAACTGTCATGATAGTGAAACTGTTGGCACACACAAGGGTGGACCGCCTGACAAGCAACATCTGTTTTCTAAACACCGGGTTTCAGATAAAATGAGAGGGGAACAGGGCAAGAGTTAGGATTAGGAGATCAATAGATTTAGCTAAAATTATCCAGCCAATAAAATTAACTAAAAACAATAACCATCTCCTGGGAGAGGTAGGCAACCAGTAATAGAGTTGATACAAAATATTATCTAAAATGCGCAGTTTCTAAAAAAAGAAAAAAATCAATAAAATAAAAGAAAAATCTCAAAGTAGCCATTATAGACATGTTCACAGAACTAAAGAAAAGCAAAACATGATTAAATAAGTAAAATGTGAAGACAGCATTGTATGAAATAGTAGAAAATATTATTAAAGAGACAAATTGTAAATGCAACCAAATGGAAATTCTGGATTTAGTACAATTTTTTAAAGTACACTAAGTTTCTGGAACTCATTTCACCTTTCAAAACTGAAACTCGATATACATTAGACAAACCCGTATTCCCTGGCACCTCCAGCCCTGCCCCAGAATCACAGTTGGACTTATTGTCACTATAATTTCAACACTCTAAAAACTCATTTAAGTGGAATCATACAGCACTGGGGGGGGTTGTTTGTTTTTTTATTTTTTTTTTTGTTTGTTTTTGCAACTGGCTTATTTCACTTGGCATAGTATCTGCAAGGTTCATTTATGTTGTGCATGTCAGAATTCCCTTCCTTTGTCATGCTCATATTATCCCATTGTATCTAAATGCCATATTTTGCTTATCCTCTCATATGTTGAAGGGCACTTAGATTGCTTCCATGTTTGGGACATTGTGAATGA
>NW_021861485.1:0-929 GCF_006229205.1 Suricata suricatta | reverse complement strand
TCATGGCTAACACTCCTTCCAGCCAGAGAGAGGCAGGGGGAGAGACAGACCCACAGACAGAGGGAGGGGGAGAGAGAGAATATGATGCGGGAAATATCTGAGCACCTCTTCAATCTCCTCACCTCTTGGTATATGAAAGTGCCTGTTTAACCACATCTTCACATGCAGTGGGTATTACGATTATCTGTTCTTCTTTGCCTGGTTGCTAGGAAAATATATATGAAAGTCCAGAGCAGAGTCCTTCCTCTCACGAACCTCACATTGTTGCAGGGAAAACAGGTAAATAGTAATTGTGATGATATGTGATGAGTATTCCAAGTCAGGTGGGTGGTGTTTAATTTCCTCTGGGGGGCCGGGGGGCGGTCAGGAGAAGTATCCTGGAAGACATGGCAGTTAATATTAAGTTTGAAGGGCATGGAGGCATTAGCCAGGTGAAGTGGGCAGGGAAAAGAGTGTTCCAGCAGAGGGAAGAGCAGGTGCAAAGGCCAGGAGGCAGGAGACAAACTGGAAGAAATCCAGGCTGTGGAGTCCAATTAGTCTCTTCACCGTCCGGTACACTGTGACACATCTCTGGCCCGTGCCCTAGCATGGCTTCAGGCCTCTGTAATTACTGCCTTTGGCATATGACCTTGTGTTTTCTGCTGAATAAGTTGGTCAGAAGGGATGACTCATTTATTTGAGCAGCAGTGCCAGCCCATCTTTATTAAACTTTTTTTTGATTCACACAGACGTTGTAACATTAGTACAGAGAGTTCTCACCTCCCCTCCATTACGACATCCTACATAACCACGGTACAAATACCCAAACAGGAAGTTGTCATTGGTACAGTGCTGTTAGCTACACTACACACTTTATTTGGATTTCACTCGTTTTTACATACGCTCTATTTTTTCTGCATAGTTCTATCGAATTCTCACACATGTATCAT
>NW_021861484.1:0-1846 GCF_006229205.1 Suricata suricatta | reverse complement strand
TCTCTTTTCTTCCCCGATTGCAGTGGCAAGAAAAGAGAAAAAGCGACTGTGAATCCCTGCTCTAGACCAGGCGGCACGTCTGTCAGTTGCTCTGACTCAGTCCCAGCCTCTTGTAGAAAATTCGCGGGCTCTTCCAGCTTCCGTCTCCCTGGATTTGGGGCCGATTCTCTGTGCAGAGGAGTCCAGGGATGTCTCCCATTTGGTGCCACAACAGCGTGCTCTGAAATCCAGAGCACAGCCGCACACCAGAGGGGCTGACGCGCTTGTGCCTTCTCCAAAAACGTCAGTCCACGACCCGCGGGAGCTGGGCCTTTCTCTCTGCGTGAGTTGGGGTGAGTGCAGGAGACAGGAGCTCACATTAAGGCCTGTTCCCCAAGATGCTGTGTGTAAAGTACTCTTCTGGGCTTCACCTTCTCCCCCACCCCCACCCACCAGGCACCGCTGACTCATTCTGCTACGGCTGCATTCACCACCCACGGGTCCCCGGACCTCCTTGTCTTGTTCCCTCTGGATGGTCCCCACTGCCTCCCGCCGTCCTCCCCCTGCTCCTCCTGGTGCTGCTGGCTGCGTCTGCCGGGGCCTCTTCTCTCGTTCCTCTGCCCCCGAGGGGACACGACCCACTCCAGTGACCCTAGTCGGCCAAGCCCCCCTGAGCCCGGACCCCACAGGCCCAGCCCCTCCTTTGTGCCCAACACAACTCCCCCATGTCCCTGAGTACAGGGCCCCACCTCCCCATTCCAGAAGCTTCTGCTCCCTGACAAGTTTGTTTTTTTTAACATTTGTTTATTTTTGAGACAGAGCATGAGCCGGGGAGGGCAGAGAGAGGGAGACATAATCTGAGGCAGGCTCCAGGCCCAGAGCTGTCGGCACAGAGCCCAACACGGGGCTCAAACCCATGAACCTCGTGATCGTGACCTGAGCCGAAGTCAGACACTCAACCATGTGAGCCACCCAGGCGCCCCCAACTTTGTTACATTGAGTATTTATTGGTACCGTATAATGTCTTGAGAGTAAAGTGAACACTCTAGACCCGGTTGCCTGGTTGAGCAAGTTAGGACTTTATTGCTCCTTCAGAAGTCCCTTTCTGGGCGTGTCCCTGATTAGGTGCCTTTCAGAAGCTTACCACTCTCTGGAAACTTGCATTAAGCAATCTCTTAATTTTCTTTATGGTTTTGCCCCTTGTGTATATCCCTAAAGCAGAGATTGGCAAAATTTTTCTCTAAAGGGCCTTATGGTAACTTTTTAAATGAACTGTATAGTCTCTGTCTAGCTATTTAACTTGTCTCTTGTGGCAAAAAAACCCACCATAGCCCAATATGTAAATGAGTGGGTGTGTCTGTGTGCCAGTAAAACTTTATTTACAAAAACAGATTAAGAGCTTGATTTGGTCTGTGGGCTATAGTTTTTTTTGATCTTTGCCCTAAATGGTATATTAATTATGTCTGCTTTTGACATTTACATAAATACAATCCTGCTGACCCACACTGTGTATCCCCTTTTGGGACTTCCTTTTTATTTTTTTGCTTAGAGTTGGTGTTTTTACCCAGTTCTATTGAGACCTAATTGACACACATCACTGTATAAGCCTAAGGCATACAGCATGGTGGTTTGATTTACATGTATCTAATTTTTAATGTTTATTTTTTTTATTTTGAGAGAGAGCACACACAAGCAGGGGAGGGGCAGAGAGAGAGGGGGAGAGAATCCCGAGCAGGCTGCATGTTGTCAGTGTGGAGTCTGATGCGGGCTCCATGTCACAAACCGTGAGATCATGACCTGAGCCGAAATTAAGAGTCATACATTTTTATATACACAAATGTGTATGTATATATATATATTTTTTTTT
>NW_021861483.1:0-929 GCF_006229205.1 Suricata suricatta | reverse complement strand
GTACCTACAGGTGAATTTATTTTCATTGGTATTATTGTCATAACTCTAGAATGCCCATTAAAATAATCAACACAGAGATAATCTTCAAAGTCAATCCTCATTGTCTCTAAAGAAATAATTTGTGGCACAAAAACAGACACATAGAACTATGGAATAGAATAGGCAACCCAGACTGGGCCCACAAATGTATGGCCAATTAATTTTTGACAAAGCAGAAAAGAATATCTGATGAAAAAAGACAGCCTCTTTACTAGGTGGTGCTGGGAGAACTGGACAGCAAGATGCAGAAGAATGAAACTAGACCACTTCCTTACACCACACACAAAAATAAACTCAAAACGGCTGAAGAACCTGAATGTGAGACAGGAAACCATCAAAACCCTCGAGGAGAAAGTAGGAAACAACCTCCTTGACCTCCACCACAGCAATTTCCTACTCGACACATCCCCAAAGGCAAGGGAAAACTAAACTCTCGGGACCTCATCAAGATGAAAAGCTTCTCCACTGCAAAGGAAACAATCAAGAAACAGAACAGAATGGGAAAAGATAGTTGCAAATGACATATCAGATAAAGGGCTAGTATCCAAAATCTACAAGGAACTCACCAAACTCCACACCCAAAAAAACAAATAACCCAGTGAAGAAATGGGCAGAAGACATAAACAGACACTTCCTCAAAGAGGACATCCAGATGGCCTACAAGCACATGAAACGATGCTTAACATCACTCATCATCAGGGAAATACAAATCAAAACCACACTGAGATACCACCTCATGCCAGTCAGAGTGGCTAAAATGAACAAATAAAGAGACTATAGATGCTGGTGAGGGTGTGGAGAGATGGGTACCCTCCTACACTGTTAGTGGGAATGTAAACTGGTACAGCCGCTCTGGAAAACAGTGTGGAGGATCCTCAAAAAACTATCCA
>NW_021861482.1:0-929 GCF_006229205.1 Suricata suricatta | reverse complement strand
CCTTTTTACACCATACACAAAAAGATACAAAAATACTGATTCAAAGGGGCACATGCTCCTTGATGTTTATAGGAGCCCTATCAATGATAGCCAAATTATGGGAATAGCCCAAATGTCCATAGAGTAATGAATGGATAAAGAAGATGTCACATATGGGTACCTACATGGCTCAGTTGGTAGAGCATCTAACTCTTGATTTTGGCTCAGGACACCATCTCAAGGTTCATGGGGTTGAGTCCCATGTTGGGCTCTGCACTGACAAAGGAAAGCCTGTTTGGCATTCTCTTCTCTCTCTCTCTCTCTCTCTCTCTCTCTCTCTCTCTCTCTCTGCCCCTCCTTCCCTCACTCGAGCTCTCTCTCTCTCTCAAAATAAATAAACATAAAAAAAAAGATGGATACACAATGGAATATTACTTGGGAATCAAAATGAATGAAATTTTGCCATTTGCAATGACATGAATGGAGCTAGAGTGTATTATCCTAAACAAAATAAGTCAGTCAGAGAAAGACAAATATCATGATTACATTCATATATGGAATTTAAGAAACAAAACAGATGAACATAGGAGGGAAGAAAAAGAGAGGGAGAGGGAGGCAAACCATAAAAGAGATTCTTAACTACAGAGAACAAAAGGAGGGTTCCTGGAGGGGAGGTGGTTGGGGGATGGGTATTAAGGATGAGCACTGGGTGTTATATTTGTGACGAATGGCTACATTCTACGCCTGAAAATAATATTACACTATATGTTAACTAACTAAAATTTAAATTAAAACTTAAAACATTAAATAAATAACCCATAATAAATAAATAAATAAATAAAATCTCCTACAAAAAATATGTAGTCACACAATAGTACCAAACATTTTTAAAAAACTGTTTACATCAGAACAAAGAGAGACAGGCGCCCGGAAAATACACATTAAGAAAC
>NW_021861481.1:0-929 GCF_006229205.1 Suricata suricatta | reverse complement strand
AAAGAGTTCTGTGGTGAAAAACATGTGGGTAAATAAATGTAAGCATATTTCTTTAAGCAATCTTTGTTATCTTTAAGAAACTAGTATGTATGTGAATCTTTATTTAGAACAAATATGAAATATTTCTCAAACTTATTTGGCCTTTTCACATAGTTTTACAGAATATCTGTAGCAACTCTGAACACTGGGGAGTATAGTTTGCAAGTAATATTCTAATGACTAGTGATATCCTGGGTGTCAATAATAATAAATAATACTTACTCTAACATGACACTTTCTTACTTTTTCATACTTATGTAATACTAAGTCTTATACAATCCTTTATTTCAGACACAATTCTAGGCAGTTCACTTTCATTACATCATTTAATCTTTTCAACCATCTCGTGAGATAGGTAATGTTAATATCACTTTTAACATATTTAAATGACACAGCCAATGTACCAAAGACTTATGGGCAAATGTTGAAGCTTAATGAGGGCAAAGGGCAAATCATTGTTTAGCTATTATTGATATTGCACTCATTTGGGAATCAAAGAAAGCCACAGAATCTATACTTATAAGAATGTGAACACATATATCCATAAACATGTATATGATTTCCAAAGCATTGACAATGCAGCCACTGGACCAGTAGGTGGAGAATCATTAATTTACCTGTCTCTAAATACCGCTACATTCACAGGTTCTGGATCCAGAAAAATCTTTAAAGTATAAAATACATTTGAGTTTGGGGTCTAGGAAAGATAATTACGTTATTCCATACCTTTCAATGGACTGGAATGATATCCAAACTGATTTTGTTGTTTGTTTGTTCTGATGATTCCTATCCTTTTTCTGTTCATTATGTCAAACATTCTTTGGATAACTGATTATCTTTAATCTGAACCAAAAAATCATTAGTGGTTTGATGGACTGGACAGATACTTG
>NW_021861480.1:0-929 GCF_006229205.1 Suricata suricatta | reverse complement strand
TCCCCCTCCCCCTTCAGTCCATGGTTCATTTTCAGTATTCAGTAGTCTCCCTTGATCTGTGTCCCTCACTCTTCCCCGCTCTCTTTCCCCCTTCCTCTCCCCATGGTCCCCTGCCAGGTCTCTCCTGTTAGACCTATGAATGCAAACATATGGTATCTATCCATCTCTGCCTGACTTATTTCACTTAGCATGACACTCTCAAGGTCCATCCACTTTCCTACAAATGGCTATATGTCATTCTTTCTCATTGCCATGTAATACTCCATTATATATATATATACCACATCTTCTTGATCCATTCATCAGTTGATGGACATTTAGGCTCTTTCCATGATTTGGCTATTGTAGAAAGTGCCGCTATGAACATTGGGGTACATGTGCTCCTATGCCTCAGCACTTCTGTATCCCCTGGGTAAATCCCTAGCAGTGCTATTGCTGGGTCATAGGGGACTTCTAGACCTGTATGCTGAAAACTATAGTAGACTTATGAAGAAGACACAAAGAAATGGAAAAACATTCCTTGCTCATGGATTGGAAAAATAAACATTGTTAAAATGTCATTATTACCCAAAGCAATTTACACATTCATTGCAATCCCCATCAAAGTTGCACCAGCATTCTTCTCAAAGCTAAAAGAAACTATCTTAAAATTCATATGGAACCACAAAAGACCCCGAATAGCCAAAGTAATATTGAAGAAAACCAAAATGGGAGGCATCACAATCCAGATTTTAGCCTCTACTACAAAGCTGTCATCATCAAGACAGTATGGTACTGGCACAAAAACAGACACATGGACCAATGGAATAGAATAGAGAACCCAGAACTGGACCCACAAGTATATGGCCAATTAATCTTTGACAAAGCAGGAAAAAGTGTCCAATGGAAAAAAGACAGCCTCTTCAACAGGTGGTGTTGAGAGAGCTGGA
>NW_021861479.1:0-929 GCF_006229205.1 Suricata suricatta | reverse complement strand
CTCTTTTTTTTTTAACTTTTTTTTTTAATGTTTTATTTATTTTGATACAGAGAGAGACAGAGCATGAGAGGGCGAGGGGCAGAGAGAGAAGGAGACACAGAACCAGAAGCAGGCCCCAGGCTCCGAGCTAGCTGTCAGCACAGAGCCTGACGCGGGGCTCGAACCCACGAACGTGAGATCTGACCTGAGCCGAGGTCGGAGGCTTAACCGACTGAGCCCCCCAGGCGCCCCACCACCCTCTTTTTTCAACACGACGCCCTACACTCTTCCTTTGGGGATCCATCCCATTCCCAGCCCCTGTGTTCAGAAGATGGACTCACACACTAGCTTTAGGAAGGGGCCTAAGAGTCTGGCCTGGCCAAACAGAGCACAGCGTGCTCTGGCCAAAGTGACAGTGGGCACGGGACGCTAACAGGGCCTATCAGAATCAACCAACATCGAGCTTTAGGCCTTGGGCTGAAATCTACAGAAAAGGGAACTCTTTCTTCCCCACTTGGATTGTTAGGGGCTATGATATAATCCTGGAACTGTGATCTTTCCATCACCTAGAAAAGCCGAAGCCCCAAATTAAGTAATCTATAGGAAAACAGAGTTGAGAGATGGAAAGAGAAAGTCTGTATATACATACACACGTGTGTGTGTGTGTGTGTGTGTGTGTGTGTGTGTATCTCAGGGTTGTAAGTTTGAGCCTCACGTTGGGTATAGGGACTACTTAAAAATAAAATCTTACTAGAGAACCCCTCGCCCCCCAACTGAACGAGTTTCGGCTAATATAAAGAAGATGATGCATCATCTGCACCAGGTTGTAGAAAGGAAGCTCAAAGCCAGGACCCCAGAACATATGGAAAGACAGGCCCCTGACACCACCGAGACAAAGGACAGGGCGTGCGATAATAAACAACACTGTCGCCTCCTTCCTCATACTGCAC
>NW_021861478.1:0-929 GCF_006229205.1 Suricata suricatta | reverse complement strand
CGGTCTACGCTTCCTGGCTCCCGGCCGCCCGAGAAGCCGGCGCCGAGCGCCCCACCCTTCTCGAAAGTCCGCCGAATTCCCACCGGGACCCGACGGCGGGGGCACCCAGCCTCCCCGGAGCTGGTGCGGCGGCGGCCGCGCCCCGGGTAGGGGTGACGGCGGGCTCGGTGGGAGCCGCGCTGCGGGAGCCCGGACCCCGTGGGGGGAGCGTGTGGACCGAGGCCTGGCGGAAAGAAAGTGGGTGGGGAGGCGGTGGAGACGGTCCGCACACGCCGCGTGGGAGCCCATGCGAGCCCACCTCTAAGCCCGGGGCGCGCCTGGCACCGGGAAGGGCCGCGCAAACCGCCTCTGCGCTCCCATCTCCCGCCAGGGCGGCGAGGCCGGCCCTCCTGGAGCCTCCCTGGCCCGCTGGTCTGGCTGCACCTCTGGGGACAAGTGGGGGCGTCCCTCAGGTCCCTGCCTCCGTGGTCGAGGAGCTCCAGGACGGCCCGGGAGGCAGGTTGGACGGGTCTGGGTTTGAGGTCACCAGGCACTGCCGGCTGAGTGGCCTTGGGCCAGTCACCTGCTCTCCCCACCCCCACCTGCAGGTGGGTGTAAGGCTGACGAAGTGAGGGCGTGAGGGCGGCAGAGGTGAGGTGGGCTGCTGGCCGCCTGAGGGCGTGATTCCAGCCCACACCGCAGGACCCTGGCTGCCCCGGAGGAGGAGGCTGTGTTCCCCGCGGCAGGGCCCGCCCGCCCTCCAGCCAGCACCTTCCCCTTTCTCCAGCCAGCTGCTCGGTGGCCGCCTCTCTTCAGGGCAGCTGGGGCCATGGCGCTCGGGAGGGTCCAGAGGACCTTAGATGCTGCCCCCCACTGGCAGTCAGTTGGTGGCTATTTAACTCTAAGGGGTGTCTGTTCCATGTGTGGGGCCCGGGGGGCGGGGGGGGGGG
>NW_021861477.1:0-929 GCF_006229205.1 Suricata suricatta | reverse complement strand
GGGCTCAGTCCCACGACCCTGGGATCATGATCTGGGCCAAAATGAGGAGTCAGATGCTCACATGGTGCCCCTGGGTCCCCACTCCGAAGCAGTTTCTTGGTGAGTCGGAAAAGCAAACCTAGAAACAACCAGCTAAGCTGTGAGGCAGGACGACGCCAGTGTTAGAGGCCGAAGTAACAAGTGGGAGGAGGAGCGCTGGGAAAACGAGGGGGACTCGAGTGGGAGGGGCTTGCGAGGCTAGTCTGACGGCAGAGGACCAAGTGCTCAGGGAGGAGCTGAGGAAGCAGATCCAACAACCCAGAGAACTCCGGTCCCCGGGAGGTCGGCAGGTTCCTGAGGAAGAGGTTTTTGGGGGAAAAGGGTCTTCGTAGTGAGACTTTGCACACAGGCAACTTCCTACACAACCCGATTCCCCGGCCCTAGCTGCTTTGCCCCGTGACAGCTTCCTCCTGGGGTCTGGCCCTGAGTGCTTTCCCTGCTTCTTTTCATGTCTTTTCTTCACCTAATGATTAGAAACCCACATTCTTGGGGGCGCCTGGGGGGGGGCGCAGTCAGTTAGGCATCCCACTTTGGCTCAGGTCATGCTCTCACAGTTTGTGAGTTCGAACCCCACGTCAGGCTCTGTGCTGACACCTCGGAGCCTGCTTTGGATTCTGTGCCTCCTTCTCTGCTCTTCCCCAACTTGTGCTGTCTGTCTCTGTCTCTCAAAAATAAATGTAAAAAATTTTTTAAATTTTTTTTCTGTTTTTTTATTTTATTTTTGAGAGACAGAGAGAGACAGCATGAGCAGGAGAGGGTCAGAGAGAGAGGCAGACACAGAATCTGAAGACAGACTCCAGGCTCTGAGCCAGCTGTCAGCACAGAGCCCAACGTGGGGCTCGAACCCACGAACCGTGAGATCATGACCTGAGTCGAAGTCAGCTGCTCAA
>NW_021861476.1:0-929 GCF_006229205.1 Suricata suricatta | reverse complement strand
CTGACAGGTGTGAGATGGTATCTCATTGTGGTTTTGATTTGTATTTCTCTGATGATGAGTGACGTTGAGCATATTTTCATGTGTCTGTTAGCCATCTGGATGTCTTCTTTGGAAAATTGTCTATTCATGTCTTCTGCCCATTTCTTCACTGGGTTATTAGGGTTTTTTTTGGGTGTTGAGTTTGATAAATTCTTTATAGGTTTTGGATACTAACCCTTTATCTGATATTTCATTTGCAAATGTCTTCTCCCATTCTGTTGGCTACCTTTTAGTTTTGTTGATTATTTCTTTCACTGTGAAGAAGCTTTTTATCTTTATGAGGTACCAGTAGTTCATTTTTATTCTTATTTCCCTTGCCTCCAGAGACATGTCTAGTAAGAAGTTGCTGTGGCAGAGGTCAAAGAGGTTGCTGCCTGTTTTCTCCTTTAAGATTTTGATATTATTTGCTCTTACGTTTAGATCTTTCATCCATTTTGAATTTACTTTTGTGTATGATGTAAGAAAGTGGTCCAGTTTCATTCTTCTGCATGTCACTGTCCAGTTTTCCCAGCACCATTTGCTGAAGAGGCTGTCTTTATTCCATTGGATATTCTTTCCTGCTTTGTCAAAGATTAGTTGGCCATACATTTGTGGGTCCATTTTTGGATTTTCTACTCTGTTCCATTGATCTATGTGTCTATTTTTGTGCCAGTACCCTACTGTCTTAGTGGTTACAGCTTTGTAACACAGCAGAAATGGGCAGAAGACATGAATAGACAATTTTCCAAAGAAGACATCCAGATGGCTAACAGACACATGAAAATATGCTCAACGTCACTCATCATCAGAGAAATACAAATCAAAACCACAATGAGATACCATCTCACACCTGTCAGGATGGTTTGTTCTAGCTCTGTGAAGAATGCTGGTGTTATTTTTACAGGGATTGT
>NW_021861475.1:0-929 GCF_006229205.1 Suricata suricatta | reverse complement strand
CAGTATTCAGTAGTCTCCCTTGATCTGTGTCCCTCACTCTCCCCCGCTCTCTTTCCCCCTTCCTCTCCCCATGGTCCCCTGCCAGGTCTCCCGTTAGACCTATGAGTGCAAACATACGGTATCTGTCCTTCTCCGCCTGACTTATTTCGCTTAGCATGATGCCCTCAAGGTCCATCCACTTTCCTACAAATGGCCAGATTTCATTCTTCCTCATTGCCATGTAGTACTCCTTTGTACATATATACCACATCTTCTTGTTAAATCCAAGCTTTAACCATTCCCACAAAGTTCCACATAGGCTGACCCTTGATGATTTCAAGAAAAAAAAAGTTAAATACGAGAAGGATGCGTTGTGCTGGGGGTACCAGCGTGAGAAGGCTTTCGGTAAAGCCTTGTCCCTGGATCACCTATATGATGAGTTAATTTTTCTGGAGTGGGCTTTGCACCCAATCCTCATTTGCATGGAAAACTGTGTACTAATGGTATTCTCTGACATACAGACAATGGGGATTTTAAATGAGTGGCATTTTGATCTCCCTACCTGTCCAACCTGCCAAAACTACTTGCTCAAGGTCCTCCACTATAAACACCACCTTCATCTGACCTCCTGGAAACAGGAATCGGGGTTTCAGGAAAGGGGCTCCAGGGGACTCTGATTATCTATTCCAGGTTAATGGACTTATTAAAAAAAAAGTCACACTTAATGAACACTAGAACATGAAGTATGGTTTACTTTGAGCTAAATTTATGAGTTTTAAAAAATACTTAAGTTATATGACAAGAAATTACCTTATCCAGGGAATTGCTTTTCTCACTATTCCTTTCTGGAAGGCTGTTCCCCGAATCTGTGCTTATGAGGGATCCTCTTGAATCAGCATTCCTCACACTATTGATGTTTGGAGTTGACGTCGTATATGGAGAAGCTAAAC
>NW_021861474.1:0-929 GCF_006229205.1 Suricata suricatta | reverse complement strand
GTTCGTCACCCCCAGAAACTCCCGTCTTTGAGGTCAGGCCCTCCTCACCTGCTGGGCTCCCAGCAGCCACCGATCTGTTTTCTGTCCCTGCAGTTTGACCTTTTCTGGAATGTCAAGTTAATGGCAACAAACAGTGTGTAACCTTCTGAGTGGCTTTAAAGAGAATCTTCTTGAGGCCAGATACGGAGGACAGCTTAGGCTCCTTTGGAATCTTACTGGCTTCCCGTGTGGGCACGTCAAGCTTTCTGCCGTGAGGACTTACCTGCTTCCTCGTGGGGACGCGAGGCGCTGGGTTAAGCTGTGAAGCTGTCATTCCTGAGTTCTGGCAAGTCTGGGAGGTGGGGCAAGTACGGGAGGACAGAAGGACCTTTGTCACGTGTCACCTGCCTGGAGCAGCCAGGGCAGAGAACCCGGGAGGTGTGGTCTTCACCTTCACGAAGCAGGTGAAGACAGGCTGGTCCTCTGTGCTGTGTCCCCGAGAGGGAGCTGGGTGGTGACCAAGGAAGAAGGCATGGAGTGAGTGAGGCCAGGGTGACGCCCCGCCTCCAGGGCGCAGGCTCCTTGTCCAGAGGGCCGACTCCTTTCCCTGCTTGCTGGTGTCCGCTCACGTGTCCCGCCAGACGCTCCCCTGCCCCCATCCCAGGGTGGTGGGATGCCCGTGTCACGACACGACACGGTGGTGGAGACGCAGCAGGGACCTCTGAGAAAGCTAGATGGACCTCGAGGGCGTCATGCTGAGCAAAATAAGTCAGGCAGAGAAGGACAGATACCGTATGTTGTCACTCATAGGTCTAACAGGAGACCAGGAGAAACCTAACGGAGGACCAGGGGGAGGGGAAGAGGGAAAGAGAGTTGGGGAGAGAGAAGGACACAAAACCTGAGAGACTATTGAATACTGAAAAGGAATGGACGGGGCAAGGGGGAGGGGA
>NW_021861473.1:0-1846 GCF_006229205.1 Suricata suricatta | reverse complement strand
AAATATCATGACTTTTAATGCCTATATTATAACTAAAATGGTTCTTTTATTTGGGGAAAAAAACCACATTTGATTGGGAAGAAAAAATCTAAACATAGTTAATATATCTCAGAACACGGTGACCAAGAGGCAAGGGTGTCTGAGGGCCCACCAACTAGAGATGACCCGGTTTGGTCGCTACTAGCCATGGATTATTCTTAACATTTCAATTAATTAAAGATAAATAAACAATTTAGTTTCTGTTACACTAGCCTCACTTCAAGTGCTCAATAGCTTCCCGTAGCTAGGGACTACCATGGTATATGGGCAGGTATCCGTCATTATGTCATTGTGGAAAGTTCTATTGAACAGCACTGCGTCAGAGAGTTAACTATTTTCTTTCATCGATATTCAGACAGAGCATGGAAATGATTTGAAATGGAAAGGATGTAGTAATTTTTGAATCACAGAGCACTACATTTCTGCTGGACGAGCACATCAACATCACAGCAAAAAGCCTTATTTGTACACTAACTTTTGAAGAGGAGTTGATAAGTTTGAAATATGGCTCTAAAAATTTATTCATTTTGAAAATTTTCATCAATTTTTCGCTTGTTTGAATTTGAAGGCAGTTAGAAACTGTAACTTTAGGGGCGCCTGCATGGCTCAGTCGGTTGAGCATCTGGCTTCGGCTCAGGTCATGATCTCAGGGTTCATGGGTTCTAGCCCCCCATCAGGCTCTGTGCTGACAGCTCGGAGCCTGGAGCCTGCTTCAGATTCTGTGTTTCCCTCTCTCTCTCTCTCTCTGGCCCTCTCCTGCTCATGTTCTGTCTCCCTTTGTCTCAAAAATAAACATTAAAAAAATTTTAAAAGAAAAAAAGAAACCGTAACTTTATAATATGTATGTTAAATAAGATGACTATTTCTTCAGTTTCCCATAAATCTGCCCAGACACTGAGTGAAAAAAAATTGAAAAACAGAATTTTTTTCTGAAATTAGTAATAATATTCAATATATAGACCAAGTTATACACTTTATTTTATATTTCAGCTTTCCTCAGCAATACATTTCATTTATTTTATTTATTTACTCATCAACAAATGTTTGACAATTATCTGTAAGTTTATATAATAAATTTTCTCTTCTCAAAAGATTTCAGCTCTTTCAAAAGAGAGCAACCAGAATGGGGAAACCATGGTAAGGGGGAACAGGTGAAAGAACTAGGAGTGTTTCTTCTTACAAAGAGAATTCTCAGAGAGCATGCTACTTTGTTAATACATGAGAAGGATTTTCAGGTGGAAAAGGCTTGAGACTAGTTCTTTGTGATCCCAGTGGAGAAGTGAAATCAGTGTGAGAAAGCTACAGAGAAACTAATTTGGAATCAATGTTAGTTTAAAACTAGTTAAAGACAGAATAGACTGCCTTAAAAAAAAGTGAGTTAAAAGTCACTGATGACATTCAATCCAGGCCAGATTTGCCAGGGATGTACTGCAAAGAATCCAAAGATTACAGGTATGATTTTACAAGGTCTTCTTTGAGGTCTTTTTTTAATTCTGAAATTCTATGATGCTAAGAGTAATCTGCATCACAGAAGCCTTTTGAATAAGAAGTTTTTTGATGCTTAGTACTAATGATTTTTGCTTACGGCTATTGCCCAAGATTAATATATATAATAGGTAGTATTTGTAGAATGAGCCATTTTTTTGATGATACTCGCTTTTATAATCTATTCATATATCAAAGTCAATCAAAATATCTTTAAAAATACAAATGATAAGCATTAAACACATTATATTAACTGCAGTTTTAAATCAAGAAAATGTAATGAGTCACATTAAAATCTGACAACTCTGGGAAGTTTACCACA
>NW_021861472.1:0-929 GCF_006229205.1 Suricata suricatta | reverse complement strand
CCCCCCACCCTCCCCTCCGTGCCCTTCCGGCTGCCTGCCGGCTGCCAGAAGTCACAGGGGTGCTGGAGATGGGGGGAGGGGGAGAGAAGGAGGCAGTCACTCCCCTTTACCCTTGACGTCGGGCACGGCAAGGAAAGACTCTGCAGTTACTCCTTTGGAGGCTGCCTGGCTGCCTGGCCGCCTGCCGCATTCCTGCAGCGGGTGCTGCTCTGGCCTCCCCAGGCCTTTCCCGCGTCCCTGAGCGGTGCACTCACTGCTTCAAGGCTCCCAGCTCCGGAGCGCGCTGGCGGGGCAGGGCGCAGCAGGGGGGAAGGGGAGCCTGGGGACCGCGGTGTGGTGGTGGCCCACGTGGTGGGGGCCACGCAGGAATCTGTCTGGGGCGTCACTGCTCCAGGAGCTCCCTTCCAGAACCAGCCCCATCGCTGTGTGGTTGCAGTCTTTCTAGGCTTCTGAACTGTCCTTTGGGGCCCGTTCTTCCCAGGAGAAGATGCATTTTAACTCCAAGCTGTGATTTGGTGGAGGGCGAGAGGGGTCCAGACAGGTATTCAAGGAAGCAGCATGTCTTCCATCCCGTCTCTAACTGCAGGCAGCCAGTAGCGTTCCTTCAGCCTGCATGCATCACCTACCTCCACCGGTCCTGGCCAGCCATGGGCCCTGCAGGTGTCGCAGCGGCCCAGACACAGGCTGCCCCTCTGGGGAGCCTAGCCCTGCTTGAGCGGGCGCTGGGGGGCTTTCGGGGGGTGCTGTAGCCGCACTCAGGAAGAAAACAAAGCTCATGGGAGTACAGGTGGTGGAGGGAGAGTCTTCCTGACTTGCCAGACGGGGACATGGAGCCCAGAGAGCAGTTCTGAAATGGCCCTGAGGCCACCCTTCGTCCTGGAGGCCAGGGCTTAGAGGGAACAGAGGAGACGGTGCCCGCTTTAGGTGTG
>NW_021861471.1:0-930 GCF_006229205.1 Suricata suricatta | reverse complement strand
GCCGAGCTTCTTTAGCTGTGGTGAGCTTGGGGGCAGCGGGGAGGGCGCAAAGGGGGGCCGATGGCCACCGCCCCCAGTCATCTATTCCCCCCCCCCCCCCCGTGGTCCCCATTAGGGTAGAGGGGCGATCTGTCAGCAGCTAGCGGCACAGACTCGGCCGGGCCCCGTAATTGTGCGGTGTGAGCTGGGCACCCGCAGGTGCCAGGAGCCTCAGGGGGGAGGCGGGAGGGGGGCGGCTGACCCTGCAGGCTTGGAGCCTTGGCGTCGCGTTTCCCCGCCCGGCTACGGTGCTGTTATTTAGCATCCGTCTGCCATCCAGAAAGCACTTCCTTCCTGGTTTGTTATTTCTGACTCTCGTGAGGTTGGCTGTTCTCAACCTGCCTGGAGGGGAGAGACGAGGAGGGTTAGAGAGAGAGAGAGAGAGAGAGAGAGAGAGAGCGAGAGAGAGCGAGCGAGAGAGAGCGAGAGCGCCAGCTCTGTCCCAAGCTGCTACCTGCACTCTCCCGCCCCGGGGGCCCTGCACGGTGAGAAGCCTGCTCCCTCCGAAGGGCCCTGCCTCCCTCAGCCGCTGCACCTGTCGGTGAGGGCAGCCAGGCTGGAAATACGGGGCCTCACATCTGGCCCTCTCTCCCCACTGTTGCGTTTTATGACCGTGGGCAAATCTTTCAGTGTCTTGTGTGTGTCCTGAGCTGTAAAATGGACAAATTATGATGTTCCCTCCCCTCCTCCACCTCCTTGCGAAGTCAGGCCGGATCTTTTGTTTTTCCCTGCTGCAATAAATCTGGGAGACCAAATATGATGATCAGGAAGAAAATTCACCGAGTTCTAGGAAGGACACGTTTCTACACTCCCCTGCTCACCGGAGTCCTTGATGGAAAGGCCGCCCTCTGGGGAGGAGTCCGCAGCCCCCCTCCCTCTCCCCTCCCCCCC
>NW_021861470.1:0-930 GCF_006229205.1 Suricata suricatta | reverse complement strand
AGAAAGAAATATACCATATGATTTTATTCATATGTGGAATTTAAGAACAAAGCAAATGAAGATAAGAGGGAAAAAAAAGAGAGGCAAACCATAAAACACACTCTTAACTCATAATTTTTAATATAGACATTACATACAGAATTTCTCATAATTTCATCTGGCATAATTCAATCTCATCTCAAATATATGATTTCCTTTTCCCTCAATCATCAGTATCCATACATATAACAGAATTTTAATTTATTTTTAAAAAGCAAGTCTTTGGCACCTAGAATCTCTCCTCTCAATATTGAAACCTTGTACTTCACACGGTGGAATGCTGGAATGTAACTCTTGTTATAGTTAGAAACAGAGACTGGCTTTGGGTGAGGAACATGAGGAGAAACGATTATTCTTTAGTAAAATGGTCTTAAGGTTTTCTAGCATAACAGGAAAAAAGCCTTGTGGGAAACGGAGAAAGGCTGCTTGTGAGAGAAATGAAGTTCAGTGAGACTAAATGTTAAGATGCTTATCCGTTGAATCTTTAAATTCTGATGTGTTCCTTTTCCAATTCTCGAGATCCCATTCTTTCCATAACAACGTCCTGGTACATCAGAGATATAGTGGCTAGGGATTAAACTTCTTTTTATTTTGCTACTTGTTTGTGGTTTGCAGGTTTTTAGCCCTCTTAGTACAATAAAAGAAAATAACTAATTCTCATAACATTCTCTTTTGTGAAATTAAGACTGACAAAAGGCTCATTCTCTAGGTTTTCCAATATATTTAGTAGAGCCAATTAGCCAGTTCCTGTATTCATCTTGAATCTTACAATACTTTTTGGCAAGAGACAATTACACCCCCCAAGAATTTGCTCTCAATTTGTAATTCATTATAGATGATTAAAGAAATTATCTATTAATCATTTCTCCATTGTGTGCCATGGTTGCTAGC
>NW_021861469.1:0-930 GCF_006229205.1 Suricata suricatta | reverse complement strand
TCAATGGGGTTAATCACTTGGCTATCTAGGAACCAGATAGAGGAAAGGCTCATTTGTGAACGTTTGAATACACACAGCAAAATTACACTTTTCTTCCTCGCCTCAACTACTGTCAACAGCTCGCAAAGTGTCTATTCAGACCTTTCTCCCTGTGTTTGGAACGTGGATACAGTTGGAATAGGATCCTCTTTGGTGTTTGGGCTTATAGGAGGGGATACATACTAGGAATCTGTGTTTTCCAGTGTCATTTGCAGACGTATCTCTGATGCGTTTTTATGTCCGTGAGCACAGCACTGTCTCAGTGTCTCTCACCCCTGAGTGTTGGGTTGGTTTGTAAATTTTCACTATTATAATGAATCTTTTTCTACTTGTTTTCTTTGTGCATGTCTGACCTCTTCTCCAGGGGGATCACGGGATGTGAGGGCTGAATGCAAGGACAGGCACTTTGTAGGAAACGCGGTAGAACTGTCCTCCATGAAGCCTGTGCCATTGGCATGTCGTCAGTTACTGTGGTTTGTGTCATTCTCACAGGTGCAAAAGGAATCTTTGTTGATTGAATGTGTGTCCCTTTGATGGTGGGAAGCTGAGCACCACCTCTGGGTGACATCTATGGAATATGTCAGATAGCTCAACACCCCAATGCATGCCTGGCCCTGTGGCCCCAGGGGTGCAGAGGAGGAGGAATTGCCTCTGTGGAAAGGCCACTGTGCCCTGAAACACCAGCCAGGGGTCAGGAGGAATGGGGTTGGGAGGCTGTGTGGGACAAACGATGCCAAATGCCCACGACTGACCTTCATACCTTCAATGCCTCTTTCTTCACCTGTGAGTCAATAGATCATGTCCTTTGCCCATTTTCCTCTTAGCCTGTCTTTTGTCTTGTTTATTTGTAGATTCCTTGATCCTACATGTTGCCTTTCCCAGAGTCCTCTG
>NW_021861468.1:0-930 GCF_006229205.1 Suricata suricatta | reverse complement strand
GTTTCTCCAGAATGCACCAGAGCGAGGACTGCTCATTTCTCACCTTTCCCTCCCTCTCCCCCCCCGCTTCTCCTAACTAGATCCCAGCCACCCCCACCCCATCCCCGCACTGCACCTAGACTAGGGAGCACTTACTAGGCACCACCCTAGGTTGCAAGCATTTCAAGGACTGCATCTTTCCACTTGCTTATTTTCAGTACATCACAGGCGATTATTTGTTGAATGATTTAAAAAGAGAGAGAAAAACAGAACTTTCAAAAGAAACGTCCTGGCTCCAAATATGTGTAAAGCATCACTCAGGGACATGGCTGCGTATTAACTCCAATCTGTGTGGATGCCTTTGGTGAGATCACTAGTTTCTCCAACACCCCTCCTCTCCTTGCTCCTTGTGATAGAAATTTTAGGTGGCATGTGGCTGCCCACAGTGGACATTTCCCAGCCTCCCTTGCAGCAGCCGGGAAAATAACAATGAAACTAGACTCTGGCCAGTGGGAAGTGAGCAAAAGGGACTTATGCAAGGATCACAGGCTCAAAAGGGAGGGCTGTGCCGTCCCTGGGCCCCTTGCCCCTCCCGGCGGCCAGAGTGTGCATGGGGGTGAGACGTCTTGGACTCTTCAAAGGAGAGCAACACTCCAGGCATAGGAAAACTCTGGTCTCTGATGGCCACACAGACCAGACCTGCCCTCCAGCCCATCTTTGACATGAGAGAAAAGTATTCTACAAACGTGCTTGAACCACAATTATTTGGGGGTCTCTTTCCTATTGCTAAGCCCATGTCTTAAGTAACGCAAGGTGTCCAAAGGTGAGAGCACTCATCCGAGGGAGGGAGGCTGTGGAGGTGCCAGCCCAGTCATCAGAGTCGCTAGCCCTTGGATTTACAGCCCTTCGGGGGTAGAGATCTGACCACAGTCGCTGCCTGAGACAGATCCA
>NW_021861467.1:0-930 GCF_006229205.1 Suricata suricatta | reverse complement strand
ACAGATCAACAAAGAACTACCCTATGATCTAGCAACTGCTCTACTATATCCCATAAAGCACAATAATACCCATGTCATAGGATTTGCAGAAGAAGAAGGGTGAAGAAAAGGAGGCATAAGTTTTATTTAAACAAGTTATAGATAAGAACTTTCCTAATTTGGGAAAGTAAACAACTATTTAAGTCTAAGAGTCACAGAGCACTCCCTTCAAAATCAACAAAACCAGATCAACACCAAGACATATCAGAATATAATTTGTAAAATTCAAAGATAAAGAGAGAATTTTGAAAGCAGCTAGAGACCAAAGGTCCTTAACATACAAGGGTAGACACATAAAAGTAGCAGCAGACCTGTCCACAGATACCTGGCAGGATAGAAGGGAGTGGCATGATTCTCACACAAAATGAGAAAACTATGCAGCTATGCATACTTTATCTAGCAAGGCTGTCATTTAGAATAAAAGAATAGATAAATAATTTCTAAAACAAGTAAATACTGAAGGAGTTCATGAACAGTAAACAATCTCTGCAAGGATTATTAAAGGGGATCATTTGAGTGGAAGAGAATAAAAGCAACAAACACTAAAGAGGAACAGAATCCATCTACAGTAACAGCAACTCCACAGGTATTACTATGGTGCTAAATTCAAATCTATCAGTAATTACTCTGAATGTAAATAGACTAAATTTTCCAACCTAAAGGCATAGGGCATCGGAAAGGAATAAAAAGAAACAAAAACAAAAACAAAATAACAACAATGACAAAAAAAAAAAAACAAGACCCATCATTAGGCTGCTTATAAGAGAGTCATTTTAGACCTAAAGACACATCCAGATTGAAACTGAAGAGGTAGAGAATTTTTATCATGCTAATGAACATTAAAAGAAAGCTGGAGTAGTCCTACTTAGAGCAGATAAACTAGATTTTAAA